>NC_057807.1:453774986-453867688 GCF_018294505.1 Triticum aestivum | reverse complement strand
GCTTGGCTCCTCCTCGACGCCCCGGTGACGCCACGCGGCCCCCTCGACCCTCTCCTACTCTCCCCGTGCCCCTCTCCTCTCTCTCCCCGGAACGCTCTCCCCCTCCTCTGTTCTCCTCACCGAACGCGCCCGCCGCCACCGACGAGAACCACCGTGGCCACCGGCCACCCCACGCCTCACCGACGCCCCAGGAAGCTCCGCCCCGACCCCTTCTTCCTCCCCACCGATCCACGGCCCTCCGGAAGCCCTGCAGCGTCGCCCTCAAGCTCGCCCCCAACCTTCGGCTGCCGGCAAACTTTCAAGGATTCGCGAGCTCCAGCCCCTCCCTGGCCTCGCCGTTGCCTCCACCAGATCCGCTGTGAGCTACTCTTCCATTCCCCCTCCTCCTCGCGCTCGTTCCCGTACTCTAGCCGCCCTTTTCACCGGAGCCGATTGCTCCTCGCCGCCGGCCATGGCGTGGCCGTGGCCACAGCCACCGCAGCTCGCTCCCGAGCCCACTGGCGTGCTCACCACAACCTTAGGAACCCAAAGCACCTAACCACTCGTCCTCCCATGCACCGCAGCGCCGGTCCCGCGAACCCCCGAGCTCCGGCCGCCGCCTCGGGCTCCACTCCGGCGAACCCCGGCCACCCCCGCACCTCCCGTTGGTTCCCCTAGATGCGCACGGGCACGGGCTACCTCCTGGTGCCCTTGGCGTGTCGATCCGTCGTCTCTGGTGCAACTCCGGCGAGCCACCGCCGCTCTGGGTCGTCGCCGTCGTCCAACCGCCGGCGAATCCGACGTGGCCGGTCATTAGGGCCTAACCACCCCCGCTAACCCAGGCCTAGGGCCACTGACCGGTGGGCCCTACCGTTTAATTAACTCGGCTAACAATTTAGTTAAGTTAATTAAACTCTGTTAAATCACTGTGCAGCTGACATGTGGGTCCCGAACGTCAGGTTTGACCCGGACCAGCCCCTGTTGACCTGCTGACGTCACACTGACGTCAGGCTGACGCATTAATGAATTACTGGAATTATTAATATTCAGGAAATTTCAGAAAATGCCCTAAACTTCAATAAATCATAGAAATTCAACCGTAACTCCAAATTAAATAATTTATATATGAAAAATTATCAGAAAAATTCAAGGAATCCATCTGTACCATTTTCATGCATGTTTGAACAATGTTTGTCCTCTGTTTTGGACAAAACAAATAAATGGCATTTGAATAATCACATATGGAGTTTGAATTTGAATCTTGTATTCAAACCAACCCCATTTAAATCATAGCTAGGTGCATTAGCTCAAAACACATTCATATTGCCATGTCATAGCATGCATCATATTGTGCATTGCATTGATCGTGTTTCTTCTGTGTTTGCCGGTGTTGTTCCCCCTCGGTAGACGTTGTACCGACGATGTGATCGTTGACACTGATGAAGACTCAATGTTATCTTCAGAAGTGCCAGGCAAGCAAAACCCCCTTGTTCATTTCGATACAATCCTACTCTCTCGCTCCTGCTCTCTTTTATTGCATTAGGACAACAAGGATTCAACTGTTACTTGCTGCGGTAGCTGAACCCCTTTATCCTCTGCATGACCTGTCATTCCACAGTAAATAGATGAAACCCACTAGCATGAGTAGGAGTTGTTTGAGCCCTGTTGTGCCTACTCATTCATGCTTGTTTGTCATGCCTGCTACTGCTTAGAGTTGAGTCAGGTCTGATTCATCGGGAATGAATCAGAGGTGTGTGAACATGTCCTACTGTGTGTGAGCTAAGTGTGTGAATACGATTTGGTAAAGGTAGCGGTGAGAGGCCATGTAGGAGTACATGGTGGGTTGTCTCATTGCAGCCGTCCTCAGGAACTGAGTTCTGTGTTTGTGATCCATGATTCAGCTACTACCACGCATTGGGCCCGAAACCAATGGACCCTCTCGGCTTCTTGATCACCCTTGTCCTCTGTCCAGGAGTTGCAAGTAGTTTCTGGTGTTTGTAGTATGCTGGAGGCCGTGCGCAGCGCTGACCGTAGGGGTGGGCTGTGATGCGGTAGGCACGTGGCCGGGTATACCGGGCGCCCGTTTGGGGTCACGGAACCCTGTTCACATCGTTTGGGGCTGTGAGCGAAACTCCAGCCGGATCTCCTCATGGATGGAACCCGAATAGGCAATAAACCTGGACTAGAGACTCGAGTGTTTAGGCAGGCCGTGGCCGACACCCACGTTGGGCTTCCGCTTGAAGGTTGCCGAGTACATGTCGTGTAAACGGCGGTAAGTGGTGAGAGCGTGTGTGAAGAAGTACACCCCTGCAGGGTTAATATGATCTATTCGAATAGTCGTGTCCGCGGAAAAGGACTTCTGGGTTGCTTATATCAGTTCATAGACAAGTGAAAGTGGATACTCTAAAATACGCAAGATAAGCGTGAGTGCTATGGATGGCGTTCTCGTAGGGAGACGGGAGCGGATCCATAGTGGTGTATTGATATGGTGAATATGTGGACTCGTGTGCGCCACCTCATAAGAGTTACTTGCAGACGTAGCTCAGGATAGCCACCGAGTCAAAGCTGGCTTGCTGCAGTTAAACCCCACCATCCCCTTTGTTGATAATGATGCATATGTAGTTAGTTCTGATGTAAGTCTTGCTGGGTACATTTGTACTCACGTTTGCCTATTTTATGTTTTTGCAGGGAGACTTCAGTCTCACTAGTAGTTCCACGTGGACTTCGACGTTTAGCTTGTTACCTCAGCTACGATCTTGTGCCCTCGGCAGGATCTGATAGATAGTCAGGCTTCTCAGCCTTTTTCATTTATAGATGTCTGTACTCAGACATGATAGCTTCCGCTTGTGCTTTGACTTGTATGCTCTGAGTGTTGGGTCATGAGACCCATGTTTGTAATATCTCGCTCCTTGGAGCCTATTGAATAAATACTTGAGTCGTAGAGTCATGTTGTGATGCCATGTTGTGTTTGCACATATCGAGCATATTGTGTGTATGTTATTGAAATGCTTGGTATGTGTGGGATCTGACTATCTAGTTGTTTATCTTTAGTAGCCTCTCTTACCGGGAAATGTCTCCTAGTGTTTCCACCGAGCCATGGTAGCTTGCTACTGCTCCGGAACACTTAGGCTGGCCGGCATGTGTCCTTCTTCGTTCCTATGTCTGTCCCTTCGGGAAATGTCACGCGATGAATACCGGAGTCCTGTTAGCCCGCTACAGCCCGGTTCACCGGAGTCCTGCTAGCCCAGTGCTACAGCCTGAATTCACTCGCTGATGACTGACACGTTCGATGCTGGGTCATGGATGCCTGTCCCTGTAAGTTTGTGCCACTTTGGGTTTACGACTAGCCATGTCAGCCCGGGCTCCTTTCATATGGATGCTAGCGACACTATCATATACGTGTGCCAAAAGGCGCAAACGGTCCCGGGCAAAGGTAAGGCGACACCCGTGGGAATACCGTGCGTGAGGCCGCAAAGTGATATGAGGTGTTACATGCTAGATCGATGTGGCATTGAGTCGGGGTCCTGACATACGCACAGCCCCTTGTGAAGGGGTGTGCGGCTAGGAGCCCCTAGTTTATTTATGCCGTACTCGCCTAGCCGTGTCCGGGGTCTTGAACGACCTTTTAATGAGATGATGCCGGGTGGACCGGGCATTTTAAGTGTAAGAGACGCGTAGTGCGGTATTGCGTTAAAGCGGACAAAAGCTTCACGTAGTGCTTGATGGCTACTTTTGAATGGGGCGACATGAAAGATTAGCTTTTTGCGTCAGAAGTTGTCGGTAGACCCAAACATAACTTCTAGTAGTAAGGAGCCCGTGCACTTGGCGTAAGGGTCTGGCGTCACTCCTTTGAAGGAAGTGCGGCTATGGCGAATTTTAGTAGGGTCTATCCCCAACTTGCGGATTGTGTCCGGATGCAGCAGGTTTAAATCGCTGCTGCCATCCATTAGGACTTGTGTAAATTGTAGTCCGTCGATTATAGGATCCAATATCAGAGCAGTCCATCCTGCGTTTCGAATGCTTCTGGAATAGTCCAGGTGGTCGAAAGTAATTGGTTTTGACATCCAATCTCGGGGTTCCGCTGGGGTGGACCGTGCGACACGTACTTCAGCGGGTGCCGCACTATTGTTCTGCATTATCACATGAAATGAGTTTACTATTTTGACTTCTTGTGGGAAAGTCTTTTGTTTTCCGGTGCTCTGCTGGTGGGGTTCGTCGTCATCCTCACTTGGCGCGTCGAGCCCCTTGTGTTCGGCGTTGAGTCGGCCGGACTGTTTGAAGACCCAACAATCTCGGTGGGTGTGGTTTGCAGGCTTCCCGGGGGTACTGTGGATTTGACATATCCGATCTAAAATTTTGTTTAGGTTGGATAGCTCGTCACTGTTGTCCTTAAGAGGCAGTGTTTTGTTGTTCGGCTGCGAGCTTTTGAATCCAGCGTTGACCGTCGTGTTCTTTGGGCTCTTTTCTTTATTTCGGCGCTGGTCCTTTCTGCGCCGTGATTTTCCGTTTCCATCTCTGATCTCGGATGTACTCGGGTCGCTGGTGCTGCATCTTGCTAGCCAGCTATCTTCCCCCATGCAAAAGTGGGTCATGAGGCTTGTTAGCGCGGCCATTGTTCTCGGCTTCTCTTGGCCGAGGTGTCTGGAGAGCCATTCGTCTCGGACATTATGTTTAAAAGCTGCTAAGGCTTCGGCGTTCGGACAGTCGACTATTTGGTTCTTTTTGGTGAGGAACCTGTTCCAGAATTTGCACGCTGACTCTCCGGGCTGTTGAGTTATGTGACTTAAATCGTCTGCATCCGGAGGGCGGACATAAGTCCCCTGAAAATTTGCTCTAAACGCGTCCTCGAGCTCTTCCCAACTTCCAATGGTATTTTCTGGGAGGCTTTTGAGCAAATGCCGAGCTGGGCCTTTGAGCTTGAGGGGTAGATATTTTATGGCATGGAGATCGTCTCCTCTAGCCATATGTATGTGCAGGATGTAATCCTCAATCCAAACTCCGGGGTCTGTTGTTCCGTCGTATGCCTCTATGTTTACGGGCTTGAACCCCGCTGGAAATTCATGATCCAGCACCTCATCGGTGAAACATAGTGGGTGTGCGGCGGCCCTGTATTTAGGTGTGCCGTTATCTTCGAATACTAGGCGTGTTGTGTTGCTTCCTGGGGCCCTCTTCTTTGGCCCATAAATGGACCTGATCGGGCCATCCGTTTTGCGAGGATCTTTATGTGTGTCATATGTCGGCTTGTGTGCGGCGCCGCTTGCCGCTCTTGGCCTGTCATCTGGTCGTCTATCCGGCCAGGCGGTTTCTATGCTTTTTGATTGTGGGGGCTGTACGCCCTCCTCGTCGAATTCGGGCAGCAGCTTGCGCTTCGGGTAGCTCTTTGTTTGGTGGCTATTGCCATATTTGTCCGCAGTCTTGAGTACTTTGCTCCACCTCATTCTGAGTATATCTTCTGCTGTTTTGAGCTTCCGTTTCTCCTTCTTCAAACTTCTTGCAGTGGCGACAAGCCTTTTTTGAAGGTTCTTATGCTCCGGTGGTGTGTCCGGCATGAGATCATCTGGACTGTTGTTTTCGCCAAGGATGGGTTGATTGTCTGACTCATCCTGTTCAGATGGTTTGCCCTGCTCTACGGCTGGGTCATTATGGGTGCTGTTGTTATCGAGGCGGGACTTGGGGCGGCGCTTGCGTTGCCGTTTTGGTTGTTTTTCGGGGGAATTATCCTTCGCCGCGTCCCGTTGTTCCTCGTTATCGCTCCCTTTTGGGGTGTCCACCATATATATATCATGAGTTGAGGTGGCTTTCCAGTGCCCGGTAGGTGTTGGTTCTTGGTCGTCTCCGGCATCGTCGTCCATGCCGTCGATGTCTTCGGAGTCGTGTTATAGAATGTCGGTTAAATTGTCGACAGTGGCTACAAAGTGGGTGGTGGGAGGGTTTTGAATTTCTTCGTCATCCGCATCCCAACCATCCTGACCGCAGTCCGGCCAGGGCTCTCCTGATAACGAGAGATACTTTAGCGAATTCAGTATGTCGCCAAAGGGTGAGTGCTGAAAGATGTCCGCAGCGGCGAACTCCATGATCGGCGCCCAATCGGATTCGACTGGCGGGATCGCAGGAGGTTCGGAGTCCGGCACCTCGGAGTCACGAGCTTTGCAAAGGACAAGGTAAGTATTCGGCTCCATCACCGTAGAAGTTGCAGCCCCCGAGGCGGTGTCCAGCCACCTGTCCTCGATCTGCGCAGTCGGCTCCAAACTATGGGTCAGAGCGGACTCATGTGTGGCCTCCAGGGTACTGTCCGGTGGCAGAGCTAAATCATGCCCATCGTGACAGTGCGGCGCGCTCGGCTGTGGCTTGAATCCATCGAAGATCAAGTCTCCGCGGATGTCAGCCGTGAAGTTTAGGCTTCCAAACCTAACCTGATGGCCAGGGGCGTAGCTTTCAATCTGCTCCAAATGGCCAAGCGAATTGGCCCGCAGTGCAAAGCCGCCGAACATGAAGATCTGTCCGGGGAGAAAAGACTCACCCTGGACTGCGTTGTTGTTGATTGAAGAAGCCATCAAGCCTATCGGTGACGACACAGAGGAACTCTCAATGAAAGCACCAATGTCGGTGTCAAAACCGGCGGATCTCGGGTAGGGGGTCCCGAACTGTGCATCTAGGCAGATGGTAACAGGAGACAAGGGACACGATGTTTTTGCCCAGGTTCGGGCCCTCTCGATGGAGGTAAAACCCTACTCCTGCTTGATTGATATTGATGATATGGGTAGTACAAGAGTGGATCTACCACGAGATCAAGGAGGCTAAACCCTAGAAGCTAGCCTATGGTATGATTGTTGTAATGGTTGTTCGTCCTACGGACTAAAACCCTCCGGTTTATATAGACACCGGAGAGGGCTAGGGTTACACAGAGTCGGTTACAATGGTAGGAGATCTACATATCCGTATCGCCAAGCTTGCCTTCCACGCCAAGGAAAGTCCCATCCGGACACGGGACGAAGTCTTCAATCTTGTGTCTTCATAGTCTTGGAGTCCGGCCGATGATGATAGTCCGGCTATCCGGACACCCCCTAATCCAAGACTCCCTCAGGGGGCATCACCCCGGTCGGAGCGCCAGTAATTCATGACTATAGTGAGTGGTCATATCACAAGTCTTTCCAGCAGTAACGCACCGTCAAATCGCACAGCCCCACTCGCTCACCCTCCTCGCCTCTCTGTCAAACCGCCTACCCGAAAACTGCCGCGCGTATTGCCCGGGAAAAGCCCCGCCCTCAACTTTTAACTACGCGAAAATAGTTCGAGCTTCTTTGTTCTATATAAATACAATACTTACTGTATGTTTATTCACACGTGGGGTTGTTCAAAGAATGGAGGGGCGGGGAGCACAAGTGAACAATACTACCTCTGTCCGGGTTTATTGGTCCCCATTGTATTTCGTGCCAAATTTTGACCATAGATTAAACTAAGAAATGTTCACGCATGTCACCAAACATTATATTTTTCAAAACTATGTTCAAATACGAATCCAATGAGATAATTTTTCTTGACATGCATTAACATTTTGTTAGTTAAATCTTTAGTCAAAATTTGGCACAAACTATAAAAGGGACCTATAAACCAGGACGGAGGTAGTACTGTAGTAGTAAGTAGGAGTCGTAGAGTAGTCACCTTAAATAGAGAGTTTCTTTTCTTTAATGCCACGTACACAAATTGAAACGCTTGTTGTGGAGAGAAAAAAGATAATCACTCCACTATATATGGACGCAGGGGCCTGAGCGCTTGCTTTACTAGGGTTGCTCTCTTCATTCTCTCATCCTCTCCAGATATAAACAAGACAGCGGTAGCGACATTTTCTCTCTGCTCATTGCTGGTCACAGATCTGGCCGGATCCCTTCGGCCGGTGTGTGTAGAGGACTAAAAGGTGCATCGTTCACGCGGTCATCGCCGCTGAGGGAGGAAACCCACAGCTGCCGGAGGGGCCCGATCCTCTGCCTGTGCCGTTCTCTCCAACACAGCGCCGGCTCGGGAGGTCCTCCGACTCTTCTTCCTCCCTGCCGTATTGTCCGCAGATCCGACCTGTCGCCGCCGACATCCCGGCGACCCTCAGGTATAAGTTCTTCGAAAGCGGCCTTGCTCTACTGCCCCAACTCCCCACGTGTCTGCATGTGCATCTTTTTCTACTCCCATCAGCTCTTCCAAAGCCACCTAAATTTTTAGTATTATTAGATGTAAAGCTACTTCATGCATTCGAATCTAGGGCTTTGTTCAAACAACAAAGAAAGGGGGGAAGTTGTAGCATGAATCTAGGACTTGATTCAAAGAGGAAATAATATGGTGAAAGTAGTAGAGACCGGATACCCAACCGGTCCCTTGGTTGAGAAGGGAAATAATGGAAAAATGCAGTACAAACTGGATAAGGAACAGATCTATTATTGGTTGAAAAAAGGATAGAAAGTAGCGGCTGGTGGACAACTCAACAGAGTATATCCAGGATTAGATTTGCTGTCATCACATAGTAAAAGGTCTCCAGGATTAGATTTGCTGCCCTCACATAGTAAAAGGTCTCAGGATTAGATTTGCTGCCCTCACATAGTAAAAGGTCTCAGGATTAGATTTGCTGCCCTAACATAGTAAAAGGTCTCAGGATTTGATTTGCTGCCCTCGCATAGTAAAAGGTCTCAGGATTAGATTTGCTGCCCTCACATAGTAAAAGGCCTCCAGGATTAGATTTGCTGCCCTCACATAGTAAAAGGTCTCCAGGATTAGGTTTGCTGCCCTCACATAGCGTGAACAAGCTCGGCATCACCACTTTATGCCTCCTTGTAGGTACATTGTGCTGATGCGTCCACTGTCGCATGTCCTTATACCAACCTTTTGCTGTTTTTTTTTGTGGGTAAACCAACCTTTTGCTGTAAGGGCGCATGTAAAATGAAGCGATCACACTGTTACCTTAGGGACATGTCTAACCAGTGTTATTGTTAATCTAATACCTCTAGTGATAAGATGCAATTAAACTGTGTTACAAATGGCACTCGTGCTGTTTTCCCCAGTATGATAAGTAAGTTGCTCCTTTACGCTGCTGAGTGTCCTGGTGTCCCCACGATCCCATGCCCTTGACCCAACTCTTTAGCTGCTGTTGATTTACTGTGTCTGGTAAACAAGCAATGCCACCATTAAAGTAATCCCATATCTGAGGAATCTCATTGTTGATCATAATGCTTCTGGTAACATGAAGCATTGCTGACGTTTTAAAATTTCTACTGTCCTTGCGTGATTGCCTTGAACATAATTAAGATGCTTCTTTTCATTTTGTATATGTTTCGTATATTCTTATTGACCAGCAACTCTTTACTTTCTATCATTTTGTGCAGATAGGGATATCCATTTCACCTTGATGCTATTGTGACCTTTTGGTGAACTGCACAAAACACTTTTTTTGGAATGAGTGTCTTGTGCAGTTCAACTAAAATGTCACGTGGGCAACATCTCTCAATTTTGGTGGAACTGCACAAAATGGTTAAACTAAAGTGAAACCATGCTCTCATGTCTCCTTGTTTGTGCTATGCAAACATGCTGTTGCAAACAGGAATACTCTACTACAGATGTTGTGACGATCAAGAGCAACATCTCTCAATTTTGGTGGAACTGGACAAAATGGTTCAACTAAAGCGAAATCATGCTCTCATGTCTCCTTGTTTGTGCTATGCAAACATGATGTGCAAACAGGAATACTCTACTACAGATGTTGTGACGGTCAAGAGCATTCGCCAAGTTCTTCGATTGTATGACATGGCTAGCCAAGATGGATTTAATCCCGATATTCACTTTATCAAAAGGCTCTAATGGGTTGGTTCCGAATCTTGCAAGATGGGAATCAGTGAGATGTGTAGGCATCTTTGTTGTACTTATTATTTGAATCTTATTTGTTGGTTCTGAATCTTGCAAGCTGGGAATCAATGAGACGTGTAGGCATCTTTGTTGTACTTATTATTTGGATCTTATTTATTGGTTCTGAATCTTGCAAGCTGGGAATTAATGAGATGTGTAGGCATCTTCGTTGTACTTATTATTTGGATCTTATTTGTTGGTTCTAAATCTTGCAAGCTGGGAAACACGGCATGATGATGCAGAGGACAGCAACCATAACAAACAATTCAAACTTGGTGGTATTATCTTTGTGAAAGTGCGACAAATGTGCTGATCGTGTGCGTCCTGAGAATAATAATTCTAATTGGTGTGCATGTTGATCCTGTGGCACTGATAGAACGAGCCAATGCATTGCTTGTTTTAAGTATAAATTTCTACTAAAGCTAATTAAATTTAAGTAAAGTGACCACTAACTCCTATTATTACAATACCAATATAGACCCGCTCGTGAACTGACGTGTGGCCGGAGTAGGTTTCTTAATAGAGGCGTTTGAATGCGCTGAGGGTGCATCTTCTGCCGGGCGTGCAACGGACGGCGAAGGGGTAGTAACTGTTGTCGCCTGTACACACTCAGCTTACTGTTGAATCCAGTTCCCCAAGAGCTGAAAAACGAACTGCTGCCGCTGCCTACACACTCGTTCACTCGAAGAGACTCCAATGGCGATCAGAGGGGTGAGCCTACTGGATATGGACTTCAGCAAGGAGTTAGTTCGCCGTTCAGTCCTATAGCTGCACCAAGTTGAATGTGATGTACACCAACGATATGGACTCGGTGAAGCTCTGCCTCGCCTCAGTCCTATGGCTGCACCAGGTTCTGGAGCATTCGCCCGTTTCATCGGCAGCGCCGACTTCACCTTCGCTGTGGTGGAGAGAAGGAAGAACGCGACGATTCGGCCATCTGGTGCAACAAGCTTGTCGACATCCAGAAGCAATACAAGATCATCAGCAACGGGCAGGACAAGGACTCTGTGGTTGACCTCGCTGAGATCATCATCGACCCCTGATACGCCAACATAAAAGAAGACGACCTGAACACGTGGGAGGTACCTCTGAATCTAGCCTACATAACCTATGCGGCCAAGGATGCATACGCATGCTACGACATGTACATGTAGATCTTGGACATGAGGGCATGTCTGCTTCCCGTAACCGATGAGTACACGGACAGCCGCAGCGTCGTGATCAAGCGTGCCAGGAAGGTCTAGATGTTGTACTTTATCTGTTTATAAGCACCTTTATCATCTGAGTGTTTCATGCATTAGCCTATGTGTCGTAATTATCTGTTTTGTCCGAAATATTTCTTTTAAGAACCCATTAACCTGATTGCTTTTTTTAGTGGCTATTTGCTAATGTATGTAAACTAGTTCACTTGTCCGTAAAAAAAACTAGTTCACTCGGCTGCCATGCTTTGAATCTCCCTCCGCCCAACATATTCCTCTCCTCAGGTGGACCCAGCAGGTCTCTGAATTTTCTCCCGCTTTCTTTTTCGATGTAAACTGAGTTTTCTCCCAGTACTTTCCCCTAGAACCAACTCAACTGTCCCACGTCTAGCCTAAAAAATAATAATACCCCACGTACTATTAACTCATCAAATTAAAATGATATTTTATTTCGTAAGTTGAAAGTTCTTACAAAATAATAATAATAATTGTTTATATATAACTTGCCAAGTTAACTCCTAGTGATTGCGTACATAAGCTTGCAAAGATTTTACTGACGTGCAATCATGTGTTTATGTTTTTATAACATTTCTCCGTCTAGCGCAACATGATATTTTCACCCAGCCCAGCAAGTCCGCGGATTTCGAGAAAAATGCAAATGGGATTTAAACGGGCTGCATAGATGCTACATCATTGTTTCACCCAGCCCACCAAATGGACTAAAAAAACAAATGGACTGGCTGACATGTGGGCCAGTAGGTCGAAGCCTAAGAAGGCGTTGGATTTACATCCAATGGACGGCATTCTTCTTCAATCTCTCGTCTTCTTCCCCCAGCGCTGCCGGAACCGCCAGCTCCAGCCTTCAGCGTCCAGCGGTGTTGTTTTGCGCTCCTTAGCGAAACGCTACCCCGCCGACGGCCAGGCCATCCCTCCACTCCGCACCTCCTGTTATTCTCTGCCGAGTATAGGCCCACCCCGCACCCGAACCAGTCAAGTTTCCCACTCCTCTCCGTCTGTGACTCCACTACCGCGTCTTCCCCATCTCCTGGTCGTTCCAGTCTGGGGCCTTGCCGTCGTCCACCGCCTCGGTGCGCTCGGCGCGGCATGGTCAACATACGAGAGTCATCGGAAGAGGACTGTACGTGGAGAGCCTGGCGACTGGGACCCATGAGGTCAATGGTCGCACGCAAGGAAAGTTCCTCCTTATTACGCACTATACG
The DNA here is from genome assembly GCF_018294505.1 of Triticum aestivum. Classification (NCBI taxonomy): domain Eukaryota; kingdom Viridiplantae; phylum Streptophyta; class Magnoliopsida; order Poales; family Poaceae; genus Triticum; species Triticum aestivum. Next base: position 453,855,408 of record NC_057807.1, on the reverse strand, counting down.
TGCACTATACGTGGGAAGGGCTTCTGTATTTCGCAAATAAAACGCCCCCCCCCCCTCGCGCTGACAGGTCGGACCCACCAGCTATATCTTCGCACGCAAGGAAGTACCTCCTTATTACGCACCAAAAAATGAATACCCCCTGCTAGCTGGGACCCACAATAGTGGGTGGCTGACTTGTGGGCCTACTAAGTTGACGAGGACGGAGGGCTTTGTCAACTTAGTCAATATGAACGATTCTAGCTCCAGTGACCGTACGATGTCCATCCAACGGCCATAGTGCTTCTTCAACCTCTGGTCTTCTTGCTCCAGCCGCCCAAAGCAGCGCCGGTCGTGCTGCGTGCTCCTACCTCTCATGGCCGGCTGTGATGCCGCGGAGGCCTCACAGCCCCCTACTACTCCCACCACTGGCCCAGGGTATCCCTCTACTCACCCACACCCCTGTTATTCTGCGGCGACAGCAGACTCACGCCGCAACCGAACCAGTGAACCCTCGTACTCCTCTCTGTGTGGGCATCCACTGCCGCGTCTTCTCCGGCTCCTCATTGTCCCCTTCCTAGGCCTCACCGTCGTCCACCGCCTTGGTGCTCTCGGCGCGGCGTGGTCAATGTGGTCAACGACTGATTTCCATCGGAAGAGTACTGTACGTGGAGAGGCTGACAGCTGGGTCCAAGGCCACAGCCCAGTTTTTTTGTGATTTGCCAAGTAAGTCGCTTTGTCAGGCCTGTTGGGCTGCAAATCTTTCAAGACGAGGAGAGCTTCATTCGGCTGGCCAAGAAAATGGCTTATCAGTAATGAGAAATGGACTGTACATTTTTTAAACACATCAAACCGGCAATTAGTTTCAAATATCTTTTTTTTCATTTCAAGATTTTAAATTACATTAATTTTTATGTGTGCAGAATTTGTTGGATTTTATATTGATATACATTTATTTTTAAAATCAGTTTGAATACGAGTCGAAATTTCAGGATTAAAAACAGCTTGGACCGCATCGAAATATGCAAAATTTCGTATAATTTTTTAACTGTGGCCACAATATGGGCTGTAATGCTAACAAAAAGAATATGGGCAACAAACAAAACCTTAAGAATTAGCAAATGGGCTGTAAATTATTAGAAATAATGGCAGATGGGATGTATGCTGTTTTCCACAGATATGAGGCTTTCCTAAAAAAAGGTTGATGCACAAGCAGTGACTGTTGGATGGCCATCCAACGGCCGTCGTGCTTCTTCAATCTCTGCTCTTCCTACTCCAGCCGCTCAAACAAGCGCCGGCGGGACTGCCCGCTCCCTCCTCCCCGCGGCCGACTATGCTGCCGCGCAGGCCTCACCACCCCACCGTACTCCCATCGCTGGCCTAGCCATCCCTCTACTCACCCACACCTGCTGTTATTCTCCGGCGATGGCAGACGAACTAGTAAACCCTCGTTCAGTCGTACTCCCCTTCGCGTGGGAAACAAGTACGGAGTCTTCCCTGCCTCCGTGTCGTTCCCTTCCTAGGCCTCACCGTCGTCCACCGCCCTGGTGCTCTCGGCGCGGTCTAGTCAACGTGGTCAACGACTGACATGCATCTGAAGTGGACTGTATGTGGAGAGGCCGACAGCTGGGTCCATGGCCGCACGCAAGGAAATGCCTCCTTATTACGCGCAAAATAATGATTCCTCCACCTAACATCAGGGACCCACCGAAAGAGCCTCAGTATTTCGTGAAAAAAATGTTACCGCCGCTGACAGCTCAGACCCACCAGCTATATCTTCGCACGCAAGGAAGTGCCTCCTTATTACGCACAAAAAAATGAATACTCCCCCTGTTAGCTGGGACCCAGTATAGAGGCAGGCTGACTTGTGGGCCTACTAAGTTGACGGGGACGGAGGGCTTTGTCAACTTAGTCAATATGCACGATTCTAGCTCCAGTGACCGTACGATGTCCATCCAACGGTCGTAGTGCTTCTTCAACCTCTGGTCTTCTTGCTCCAGCCGCCCAAACCAGCGCTGGTCGTGCCTCGTGCTCCTGCCTCCCGTGGCCGGCTGCGATGCGGTGGAGGCCTCACCGCCCCCTACTGCTCCCACCGTTGGCCAGGCCATCCCTCTACTCACCCACACCCCCTGTTATTCTGCGGCGACGGCAGCCTCAAACCGCAGCGAACCAGTGAACCCTCGTACTCCTCTATGCGTGGGCATCCACTGTCGCGTCTTCCCCTGCTCCGCGTCGTCCCCTTCCTAGGCCTCGCCGTCGTCCACCGCCCTGGTGCTCTTGGCGCGGCGTGGTCAACATGGTCAAGGAACGGCTTCCATCAGACGTGGACTCTACGTGGAGAGGCTGACAGCTGGGTCCACGGGTGCAGCAAGGAAGTGCCTCCTTATTATGCGCAAAATAATTATTCCTCCACCTAATAGCGGGGACCCACCGGACGGGCCACCATATTTCACGAAAACAACGTTTCCCCCCTGACTGCTGGGACCCACCAGCTACACCTTCACACGCAAGGAAGTGCGTCCGGGCAAAAAAAAACGATTCCCCCCTGACCGCTGGGACCCACTAGCTACATCTTCGCTCGCAAGGAAGTGCGTCCGGGCAAGAAAAAAACAATTGGCCCCCCTGACTGCTGGGCATGATTGTTTGTTGGTATGCCTGAGTATTGATGTCTTTATATCAAATTATAGACTATTGCCTTGATTCAATCGTATCTTAATATTCATACTATGAAAATATTACATGATTAAATATATTTTAGGTAGCATTTCACATCAAAAATTCTATTTTTATTATTTACCTACTTGAGGATGAGCAGGAATTAAGCTTGGGGATGCTAATATGTCTCCAACCTATCTATAATTTTTTATTGTTTCATGCTATTATATAATCAACCTTGGATACTTGATATGCATTTTATACTATTTTATATCATTTTTGGGAACTAACCTACTAACCCAGTGCCTAGTGGCAGTTGTTGTTTTCTGCTTATTTTTGGTTTTCCAGAAAATCAGTACCAATGGAGTATAAACACTACGAAACTTTCTGATGATTTGTTTTCTGGACATAAGAGACCCTAGAAGCTTCGGGAGGAGTCTAGACGACGAACGAGGAGATGGCAAGGTAATAGGGCGCGCCTAGGGGGGCCCGCCCTGTTACCTTATGGACCCCACGAGCCTCCGTCTGACCAAGTTCCACTTCTATAAATTTTCAAATATTGGGAAACCCCCAGAGAGCCACCCAAAACACTTTTTCGCCGCCACAAGCTTGTGTTCTTCCGTGATCCCATCCGGAGGCCTTTTCCGGCACTCTGTCGGAGGGGGAATTGATCACGAAGGGCTTCTACATCATCCTTGCCGCCCTCCGATGATGCGTGAGTAGTTCACCACAGACCTACGGGTCCATAGCTAGTAGCTAGATGGCTTCTTCTCTCTCTCTCTAATCTTTAATACGATGTTCATCTCGATCTTCTTGGAGTTTTATCTGATGTAATCTTATTTTATGGTATGCTTGTTGGAATCCGATGAATTGTGGGTTTATGATATGAATACTCCTTGAAAGTAATTGAGTCTTTTCTTAACTTTATTATGTATGATTGTTATAGCTTTGTATTTGTCTCTAATCTATCCGTTTGGTTCGGTCAACTAGGTTGATTTATCTTCAATGGGATAGGTGCTTCGTAATTGGTTCAATCTTGTGGTGCTCTATATCTCAGTGACAGAAAGGGACAAGACACGTATTTGTATTGTTGCCATTAAGGGTAAAATGATGGGGTTTATTCATATTGATTGGGTTTACTTTGTTTACATAATATCATCTTGCTTAAGGTGTTACTCAATTTGTCATGAACTTGATACCATAGATGCATGCTAGATAACGAACGATTGGTGGAGTAATAGTAGTAGACGCAGGCCGGAGTTGGTCTACTTGTATCGGACGTAATGCCTATGTACATGATCATTGTCGTGAATATCGTCATAACTACGTGATTTTCTGTCAACTGTCCAACAATAATTTGTTTACCCACTGTATGCTATGTGTTCGAAGAGGAAAGTCTCTAGTGAAAACTACGCCCCCGGGTCTACTTTAGTCACATTACAAAAAGAAAATTCCTTAGCAAGTAACGAGTTCAAGGGGATTGACAACCCTCTTGTCACATTGGGTGCAAGTATTTGCTTTTATGTGTGTAGGTGCTATTCATGAGGCTTTGCGTGATTCTCCTACTTGTTCAATAACCTTAGTTCTCAGTGAGGGAAATAATTATCTCTAATATATTGCATCTCCTCTCCTCTTTGGGAAAATCCCAACGCAACTCACAAGTAGCAGTCGTCGACAACTGACGACGCCATGGCAACAAGGATCGCCATAATGGTCGTGCAACAGCTATAGGTGCCCCTATTGGTGGTGTTAAATGAAGGCGTGATAATCTTGATTGACCCCATGATGGTGGGTTGCATGGAGGAGAGGCTCGTGGGTGAGGCCATGGCCCCGTGGGTTTGCCACTGATCATCGGCCACGGGCTGCACATGATAGTGATGACATCTCCCATGAACAACTCTCCGGGCATGGTGATGAAGATGAATTCATGGGGGATTATGAGCCATACTATGTGATATCATCTTCGATGAAGAAGATGTACCAGGGTAAAAGTCAAACTAAAAAGGATAGATCTAGCAACAAGTGTACAGATCCTACCGTGTAAACCTGGCTCTCATACCAGATGATCTGACACCGTCTTTGAAGAAGAAGATGTACAAGGGGAGGTATGATATGCACAGCGTAGGATCGATGAAAGGATGGGCATGAGTAGTTGTAAGTAGCCGAAAAACAGAAAATAAGATATTATGACCCGATAAGGAGGATGCTAATCTTAGCCTGCAATCCGAACATTCACCGATCCACAACCCTCAATACTGCCCCACACAACCACACTCAAGTCATGGATCATGGGATAGGTGCAATCTATAAGGGAAACCATGAAGTCTAACCCACACAACACGATCTAGTCATGGAGCACAGATTAGGAGTGACTTCTCCAGAAATCACGAGAAAAAGGATAACAAGAGCTCTCTAATCTTAGGAGGAGTCTATGTCTTTGGTTTTTGATAGCAAGGGCAAAAGTCCCAATGAAGGAAAGAGCTAGCCTATTTATAATAGGGACAATCTCTCTGGATAAGTGTAAAAGCAAACTAGCTTTGGAAACAAACTTACGCGTGAAACAAAACCAGCTTCGGTAATTAATGATGTAGCTTCTAGAGTTCTCCCATGTGGTGAGTGGATGTATGTCCCCGACGAAACATTATTCGCTGGAGTTGAAACAATGTTTCTTCAGCATCAAACTCGAGTTCTGGAAACCTTTCACAAGTTGGGGTAGCTAAACACGTCCAAAACATTGTTTTGCCAGAATGAGAACATAGTTTATTAAGGAGACAACTTATTTCTTCATGAACTCCCAAGTTTGTGTCTTTGTTATAAAACACTTTTTGTGCAGATTGAAATGTGGTTGGTCTTCTTTGATATTTGACCTAAGCTCAACCAACAACAAAGGAGGTGAAGGCACAACCATGTTTTCAAGGTCATATGGTAAACTCAAGTTAGCGTTCACGTGATCATGTATTTGCTTCGCATGACTTCTTATGATTGGACTGATGATTTGGTGCCAAAGGTTGGGATGTCCTCATCACAAAGTGATGCAGTTATGGTATAAATATAGCATAAAACAAGCAAAAATTATTGATAGGTTTGAGACATATCATGGGCCCAGTCACCCAAGGGAACTAGGCGCCTAGTGCCCTTGGGCGCCCCCTTGTCCCAACTCTAGGTCTTATTAGTCCTCATGTTACACATATACCTATAGTATTTTGTATATTTTTTCAGGATGAATCTCTGCAGAAATAAATAGCGTCCAAGAGATTATGTTGAAAACACCATCACTCCTTATTAGTTTGTGTCCATTACAACAAGTTTTGAGAGCAAAAGCAATGAAAAGTGTTCAAACAAATATATATGTTTAAGACTTATCACACGTCACCAGCATGTGGACCCACATGTCTACAACCACGCCTGCATCGTTGACCCCAACAACACCTAGCTAATGATAGTGACAATACAATTGTCACCAAGAAGGTGACAATGTGACAAATTATCATGTATACTTTGATAATAGGGCCCATCATATATCCACATGTTCAATAATGACATGAGGATTGCCACAAAATGAATGATATTCAATGATATCTCCCCAAATACTGTCACCGAGAGCAATCTATGACATAACTTCTATGATGATCTTAGCAGCAGTCCAAAACCATCACCAACATCAAAATCAGTGATAGATTTTGATATTTGGTGAAAAAATGGGTTTGTCATTAAATACCAGATCGTTGTAGTGAGGACACCGTCTATAAAAATGTAGAGTACCACACAGCCTCCAAAAGTGTCCATATAGCTTAGTAGTGTGGGCCCCTCATGGCTCACCTTGGACCCATCTTTCATGGTTGGTTTCCTCAGAAAACTTTAAACACCATATCATATAAATTTATAACATTTCAAAGATCATGCCCCAATGATATCTAAGTCAAGGCACCCACATACTGTCCTTGTCCGACCAGATACTCCTACTCACCCATACTTACCCCCCTTGTTCCCACATATTTGCACAAAAATAACAAACACAATGTGGTTTGCACATCCACATTTTACCCCCAAACTATAGTATATAAGACGCACACACGTTTAAAAGTTAACCTTGATCACTAAATAGTCAAAAGCATACAAGTCATGTGATTAAAGGTTACACTATTAGAAACTTTGCTTGAATACAAATTTAGTGGTATGATTTTGGTGGCACATAACCCACATTCGCTGGCAATTGATGGTCGCTCTTGATTCTCGAACTACACATGGGCCTTAAAAACTAGAATTTGGTAGGTAAAGGGATGGAAGTAGTGATTTATAGGAAATTAAGGGGACAATCCAACATATCATCTTAAGAATATCAATATACTTTGAAAGTGATGGCTACATAATGTGCTCATATGTAACACTTCTTAATGAAATAAAGTGTTTTTTCCTTGTAAAAAATACATGAAAAAACGCCCTGGGGGGTATATATCTACATCATAGAGGAGGGCCCCTTCCTTCTCCGTGTCACTCCTAAAAGTCTAGAAGATATGTGAAAAAGGTGAAGAGAACTAAGAAGAACGCTAATATGATAAGGTAACGTATGAAGAACAATAATTGCAAAAGGCGTTTCAGGCCTAAAACAAGAAAATCATAATAGTTTGATCAAACCCCTTTTGCACAATACACTAGACATTATATTTATGACCGTCTTTTGCGGAAACGATATGTATCAAACTATGTCCAACTTTAGAAGGAAATTGAAGCAACAAGTTGAAACTGAACTATGCACCGCAGAACACGGTTGCTTTATCCAGTTGACGAAGACTAGCAACTCCTTGGCTAGTATTTTATGCATGAAATAAATACCCATTTGATTTAGATTTAATGATCTTGATAACCATGAATTAACTCGTATCTTCATAAAATTAATCGTTCGCTCCACTACCATGTATTTCAGTTCTCCTATAAATACAACACCCTCGGTTCTTCCTACTCCACACAACCATTTGAGATACAACCATACAGTCGATCTATCGCCTCACCATCGCAACCTTGTCAAATCTAGGTAGGTCCTATTCTTTTAGAAAATCTTGGCAGGTCCTTGCTCCATCTTCTTCCCAACCATGCCACTGTTCATGGCCATTTATTTGTTGATCAGTGCCACCACTTGTTTGCCAATTTATTTGTTCAGATATGAATGATCCATGAGTTATGTTCATGCTCGTCATGTTTATGCTCATTTTTTATTTCCATATCGCACCGAAACAAAAAATTATAGTTAAAAATCTCATAATTATCAAATTTACATGGTGAATTCAGTATATGTTATAGATGTAAATTTTCATATAAATGAGTAAATCGTCTTTGAACATATATGGATCCAGCCAAGTCATTTTGAAATGTTTTGGACTTGGTCATGCTCTTTCAGGAACATGCGATGTAGTAAAATTGTTTTCAAAGCACATGGGTCTGCTCTAATCTTCATCCAGATCTTGTCAAATCCTTTTTAAAACAATTGCATATGTAAAAATTTGGAAACATGGTAATGCAGTCAAAAAAATTCCAAATAAATATATATTTTCTCAATGTTTTTCACAGACATGTAATATTTTCAAATCGTTTTGAGAGAACCTTGCCAGAGCATAGTGTTTTTTTCTCTAGAAACAACATAACCTAGTGAATTTCCATTTAAAGCATGTTTATCTTGTCAAAACCTATCGAACAGAGCAAATTCTGGTCAGACCTTTTCGAGGATAATTGTATCTAGTCAAATCCCATTAAATTAGTTAAACTAGTCAAACTTCTTTGGAAGCATATTTATCTGTTGACTTCCTTCCACATTCATACAAACCTAGAAATTATAGGAAAAGGAATCAAAGTGTTTCTTTTACTAAAAGTGAATCAAAGAGTTGAAACCGGAATATGTATTATAGAACATAGTTGGTTGCATCCAGTTGGGTGAGACTAACAACTCTTCGAATCTTTTTATGGGCATATGGAATGGAATACCCATTCGATTCATATCTTATGACCTTGATCATCATTCAGTGTACTAACCCTTTTCCTCACATAATTACTCGCTCTCTCATACTGTATCATGTATTTCAGATCTCGTATTAATATATCACCATCGGTTCTTCTTGCTCCACGCAGGCATTCGGAATACAACCACCCAATCAATCTATTGCCTCGCTATCACAACCTCGTCAGAACTCGGTATGCCCTCACTCCATCTTCTTCCCAACCATGCCATTGTTTATTTCACTGCAGTTTGTTTATTGGGTCCACCACTTTTTTGGTGACTACATTGTTTAGATCTGAATGAACCATGGGTGATGTTCACGCTCGTATGTTTCCTAGTTCTACTATTATTATTTTTGAATTCTCTATCACAACGAACATAAAAAGTATTTTAAACATTTCTCTTAATTATTATATTTACATGATGGACTAAATACATGTGATAAAGGTGAATTTTCATATGAATGAGTCAAATATTTTCGAAAACATATGGATCTAGTTAAGTCATTTTGAAACATTTGGATCTGGTCATAAGCTTTCTAGAACATGCGATGTGGTCAAATTGTTTTTGAAACACATGGATCTGGTCAAATCCATTGAGAACAAGAATCTTGTCAAATCCTTCATCTAGATTCGCCCCTTTTAAACCATATATTTTTTAAACATGTTAGTATATTACAAAATAATAATTAAACAGTAGATCTGGTCAAATCCTTTTTTAATAGGACAAATTATAATCTTTAGTAAAGAGCTGAATATAGTGAAAATCCTATGAAAGCATGTTTATCTTGTCAAAACCTGTCGAAAACATATGATCCTAGTCAGATCTTTTCGAGTACAATTGGATCTAGTCAAATTCCACTAAAACAAACATGGTGAAATCTGTTTGTTAAGAAATATGTTAGAAGCATATTGATCGTATGAATTTTTTCCATATACATACAAACATGGTGAAATCTGTTTGTTAACATATTAGTGTGGTATTTATTTGTGAAATACACGCTAGCCTGGTCAAAGAAAAGCGTGCTAGCTAATTTATGGCGTTGGTAACCGAAATATGCATTGTAGAACACGTTTGGTCGTATCTAATTGACTAGGACTAGCAACTCTCCAGCTCATTTTGGATGTATGTAATAGAATACCCATTCAATTCATATTCAATGACCTTGTTCACCATGTAATGTCTTAAATTTTATTCTCATATCATTAATAGTTCAATCCATTGTCACCTATTTTTCCTAAACCTTAATTCTTCCAACTCCACCCTACCAATCGAGATACAACCATCTCGCGGACCTATCTCCTCACCATATTAACCTTGTCACATCTCGGTATGTCCTTGCTCCATCTTCATCCCAACCATTCAACTCTTCATGCCTAGGTTGTTTGTTTATTTACATGGCCATTTGTTTAGTGATTACTTTTATTAGATCCGAATGAGCCATGAGTGACATATATGCTTGTATTGTTTCCTGACTGTAATGTTTTTACTGTTCATTTATGCATCCCCACGAATTATAAAAGGTATATAGTTCAACCCTTTTCCATAGTTATCAGATTTTACACAATGATGTTTACCTTGATTGCAGTGATAAGTCATGATCATTTATTCGTACTATCTTTATACACTATTGTCAAGAATATTGCACATAGATGACAATACGTATTCACACCTAGCATGATCCAAATAATTGTTGCCATGACAATATAGTTGTTAATTCCCGTATAACTTAGTCAAGCCTTTTCTGAAAACATATGGATTTGGTCCAGCCGCTTTGAAATGTTATGGTTATTGACATACTTTAAAAAGCATACAATGTGGCCAAAGTGTTTTCAAAACACATGGATCTAGTCAAATCCCATTTTAGAGCAAGGATATTGTCAAATCCTTCATCTTGATCTGGCCAAACCCTTTCAAAATGTTTGCATGTGGAAAAAGATCCATTGAAAACATGGCAATTTAGTCAAAACCGTTCAAAAGTATAGATCTGGTAAAAAAAATTGAAAACATATAAATATGATGAAATCCTTTTTTAGCATATAATAATATTGTCAAATCATAATTTTTTTCAGAACGAACCTTTAGTGAAATTCCTTTGGAACATGTTAATCTTGTCAAAACACCGTCGAAAAAGTCCAAATCTTGCGGGAACATTTTTAGGACAACTGCATCTGGTCAAATCTCATTAAAACAATTAAATTAGTTGTAACCTTTTTAAAAACTTATTGATGTGGTGAAACCCTTCCATAGACAAAAACAACCATGCGAAATCATTTGGTTAACATATGAATCTGGTCAAGTTTTTTGAAACACATACCAGTCTGGTCAAAGCAATGCATGCTATGTGTAATTTATTATTGGCTTTGCTAGCCAGTTGGCATGTGGTGGTAGGGAGGGGAGGGGGAACGGCTTTGGGTTAGGTCCATGTGCACAGTGAAAAACAGACAACAGCAAAAGAAGAAAAATATACACAGGGGCGGATAAAGCCAAAAGCAGAGGAGGTCACAAAGTAAATATAATAAGTGCCCTGGGGGGTCAAATAATGTAGACCCTTACCAATGCAGCCCTGACGCGCCTCACTTACCTGCCCGTTTTTAATCCCCCCGGCAAACCAAATTTAATCCCTTTTCCTTTTCTCAAAAGATTACGTGAGAGCGGGGGAGTTTAGAAAGAAAAGCAAAAGAAGAAGAAGAAGAAGAAGAAAAAAGAAACGAAATTGGGAGGAGAGCTCGTGAGGGCTCCCAAATTACGTAGGAGATAAGCGAAATCCCCAAATTTCTCCCCCCATCTCCTCCCCCGTCCGCAGTCGTTTGAGTGGCCTGCGAGCGAGCGAGCGCCCCCCAGCTCCGTCTTCCCCGCGCGCAGTACGAGCGTGCAGCCGAGAGCTTCGCTTTGCTGCTGCTTTTGTGTTTCCCGACCGATTATTTTCTTGTCTTTTGTCCGTATTTTCCCGGTATTATCCTGATTTGCGGTGGTTTCTCGGTGATTTTGCCGCGTCCGCGCTCGGGCGGGGGATCTGTAATTTCTGCGCCTGGTCTGCCAAATCCTCTCGCCGGGGCTTGGATTACCAACCACCCCGCATTATTTTTCCATTTCGTTCTGGTTTACCGTTTCTTGCTCCCGTTTTCTTTTCGTTTTTTCCTCATTTTTCCCGTCATTTGCGGCCTCCTCCCACTCGTCCCAAGATACTGTGAGCTCTGTTCGTCGTCAAAGATTTCGAGCTCTGTGCGCGCGGCGTGGGGTTTATGGTTTTCTTATAGCTGCTGCCGAGCTTGCTTGTTCTGCTTCTGGGTAGGAGCTTTGGCTTCTGCTTTTTTTTGAGGAATGATGGAGGTGAGGGCGTCGCAGGAGCAGCAGAGAGGGATGGCCGGGAGGGAGCCGTTCGGACTGCCCAACAGCCCGCCCACGCCGCAGTCCTCCGGACCCGTGCCCAACATGCGCATGACCTACGGCGAGGACGGCAACGCCTACTTCCTTAAGCCGGGCTCAGCTCCGCCGCCGGCGGAGGCGTACCAGCCAGGGGGAGGCGCTGGCCTCAACATGCCGGCTGGCCCCAACGCGGCTGCTGCGGGGGGCAATGGCGGGCCAGCGTTCGAGCTCAACATGGAGGAGGAGGCCGCCAAGAAGCGCGGCCGCGCAATGAAGTACGGCGACGACGGCTCCACGTCCCTGGCATTGGTGCCCGTGCCCATGCCCGAGGAGCCTACTGCAGTGGCGCCCGGTGATTCCGGGGCTTTCTCGGCGCCGGCCGTCAAACCGGCGGCGGGCGGCGTGCTGGCGGTGCCGCCGGTGGGGATGAAGAAGCGGGGTCGCCCAAAGGGCTCCACCAACAAGGTGAAGAAGCAAGACAAGGTCATGTCTGCGCTTGCTTTCATCGGTAAATCTCTCTCTAACCTTCTCCATTTTTCTGTTATTACGGCTTTAATTACTTTTGTGAAACAATTAGAGGAATTATTTACCTGCCCTTTATTTAATTTAATTACCTCTTTAGATATTCGAAATTTACTGCCTAGCCTCTGGACATACTGAGTAGCTTTGACTAGATCTGGGGTGTTGTACTGCGTGCAGACTGCAGGTGGAAATTACTGCTGTACCCCTCTTGCTTTTCAAACTGTAGCCTCTTTACTGTAAATGTCGTACAGGCTAGCTTAATTGAATAATTGCAGTGATTTTTGAAATAATACATAGTTAGGGATCCCTACTATTTTATAGTTTCATTACTCAGCTGAAATTTAAACTTTTAACTGAAGTCTTGTGTGTCTGTCTGACTGAAGTTTAAAATGTGTCGCCCTGCTTCTTCTGAGATCTATACAGGTGTTTGAACATGTTCTTGGTGAAACTGTATTTTGCAGGGACTGCAGGAGCTGGCTTTACTCCACATGTAATTGCTGTTCAAGCTGGAGAGGTAGTAAAAATTCCTCCTCAATCCCATATTCACATTGAAGCAGTGTCTGTTATAATATGTATTTTCGCATGTCATCCTGAGCACATACCAAAAAGCTGTGCATTTTCTGATTTTCACAATGTAACTACAAATGCTCCACAGCACTTGCGAATAACTTTGAGTGGTGCATTGCAGGATGTGGCTGCAAAGATCCTGTCATTTGCGCAGCATGGAGTTCGTGCAGTTGTTGTTCTTTCAGCAAATGGCGCCATTTCAAACGTGACCCTTAGGCAATCTGCCACTTCAGGTGGGACGGTCACATACGAGGTATGCACTTCTTATTCAAGATAATACATCTCTTTCGATGAAATGGTGATTGCCGATATACAAAAGTTCGAGAAAAATGAGGCCTGATCAAAAACTGAAATAGCAGTTGTGTTGAAATCACTGTGGACGGCTTTGTCTACGACAGGTTTGTAAGTGATGGTTCTTGTTTTCTGCCACAGGGCCGATTTGAAATACTGTCACTGTCTGGATCGTTCACCGTGCAAGAGACTGGAGGCCATCGTAGCCGGACCGGTGGGCTGAGTGTTTCACTCGCAAGTCCTGATGGCCGCGTCTTGGGTGGCGGAATTGCTGGACTTCTGATTGCCTGCACACCTATTCAGGTCTGTTTTTTCACACCAGCCTCAAATCTCTGTAAATCATATATGTGCAGCCATAGTTTCACTTTCATACTGTACATAGCATTCCTGATGAAACTTTCTAGTACATTGCATATGCCAAAATACAGCCAAAAGTAAAATCCTTTGCATATTTTCGTCCCAGCATGTTAGCATTCTTCAGTTTCTTTACTGCTTCAAACTGAGAATAATAGCTTTACTTATGTTACTTTGTACATTACAATTGCCAATCTTTTCTATCTCATATACTAGCGAAAAGTAAAATTCTATGCATGATTCGGTTTCAGCGTATTAGCATTCTAGCAGAACTGTCTGTCTCCTGGGTTTTGGTTTATGATGTGTATGTAAAGGCCATGCCTCTCTGACGGATATTATGTGCACACTGCTGAAACTTGAATTCTGCTTCATGATTCTATTCCTCAATAGCCAGACTGCTATTTACAGTTAGTTCTCTAGGGTTTCCACGTCATAGGCATCCACCTACTAAGATCAGTTCTCTATTAGCAAGAAAAATTCTTTTCATAATTTCGCTTTTGAGTGATTCCTCTGCTTCTTTACTGCAGCAATCGTTTGATATATAGCTTCACATGTGCATCATGACTGCCAATCTTTTCTAGCGAAAAGTAAAAAAAAAAAACAGTGTATTAGCATTCTTCAGTATATTGCTCCTATATTTTGGATTCACGTTGTTTCAGGATTTTATTTCTCACTAGCCTGCCATTTACAATTACTTTCCTAGACTCTCCACATCATTCATTGGCATCCACATATTAGATCAGTACTGTATTAGCTAGTCATATTACACTAAAGAAATGAGTCAGTGACTAACCAGTGCTATCCTTGTACCCACAGGTTGTGGTGGGAACCTTCAACACGGTCGCCGAGAAGAAGGCGCCGAAGCACCAAGCTGCTGCTGCACATGAGCCCGCATCCGCGCCACCGAGGATGACGCCGAACTTCGTGCCGGCGCCGATCGCCGTGCCGCCGCTCGCGACCGCTCCCATCAGCGTCGGGATGGCCCAGAACAGCCCGCCGTCCAGGGGCACGCTCAGCGAGTCCTCCGGGAGCCCGATGAACCAGGGCGTGCCGGCCGCGGCCACTCCCAGCAACAGCGGCCTGTCCAGCATGCCCTGGAAGTGAGCTCAGTGTCTGTCTGCATGCCATCGTCGTCAGTGACCAGCTTGACGTAGAATCCTGAAGCAGAAGAGAGGGAAAAAAAAACCTGAACTAGATGTTACCGTTGCCTTAGCGTAATTTCGTGGTCGAGACTGTTTGTTTAGGCGTTGAACTGTTTAATGTGTCGTCGTGGGTTGTTGTTAGCCCGGATGTCGTGGATTAATGTGTCGGATTATCGTCGTGTCGTCGTCGAGTTTAACCGGTGGTTATGATAAATTTATGAACCTTTGATAATTGGTGTTCTCTGCTGGGTGTGTGGCTGTGATGCTGATGGTTATTCTTTTTGGTTTTGGTTTTGGTTTTTGCAAGTTTTCCGGTGGTATTGCTAATCTTTCTGCTGCTGTGATGCTGATGGTTTTTCTGTTTGGACTTCTTTCTCTCTCTCTCTTTTTTTTTTGCAAATTTTCCGGTGCTGCTCCTAGTCTTCCTCTTTCTGCTGCCGTTGCTCGGTTTTGCCAGCGAGTGCGTCTTCAGCTCTGGTTTACGGTCTTCGTAGAATACGTCTTCAGGAGGAGGCGACGGTTTAGAGATCACAGGAGGCGTCCAGATGCTGGGTCGTCTCGCTGGTGCTGGGTCCCACATCTTCTCTTCCACACAGCACAGGCGCTACAGCCCAAACGAGAAGACGGCCAAGAGAAGACACCATCGGCGCACGAGACTTGCGGCGCCCACCAACCTCGACGCGCCGGAACCCTAGCCAGCCGCCCATGGGTATCGCCGGAGGGCGGCGCCAGTAGCGGGAAACGGGAGGAGGAGGAGGAGGAGAGCGGAAGCGGAACCCGCGCGCGCGGTGTAGATTAGGAGGGGAGGAGGGGCGAGATGTCTGTGCGGATCAAGGCGGTGGTGGACAGGTTCGTGAAGGAGCTGCAGGAGGCGCTGGACGCGGACATCCAGGACCGCATCATGAAGGAGCGGGAGATGCAGAGCTACATCCAGGAGCGCGAGCGCGAGGTCGCCGAGAGGGAGGCCGCCTGGAAGGCCGAGCTCTCCCGCCGCGAGGTAGTAATCCAACACCCCAGTACTCTCTGTCTCCTTTCCCACCAGTCCGATTCATCTGCGTGAGTATGCCCTGGCGTTAATTCAGTTGGTGGTGGTGTCCATGGCATGGTGCCTTCAGAGTAGTTCAGATATCGGTTGCTGCTGAATGCTGGTGCATTTGAGATTTTATCAGTGATCTCGTATAGTCGCTGAAGGAATTCTGAAGTTTGAGTGACGTAGTTAAATTTGGTTGAAGGTGTTTGTTATGTTTGGTGTCGATTAATCAGTAATCGCTGCGTTTTGGGAGCAAATTTCCCATCTACGTTTACTATGAGCATCTTTGAGGTCTGAGGTTCAGACGCACTGGTTCCGGTAGTCAGTGACTGGATGTTCACTAGCCAGCTTCTTGCACAGGCATGAAAATTGGTGGTGATATACGGTAGTGATGTGACTGGGACTACTACTGCTCGTATCATAGTTCTCAATTCTAAGTAATGGGAAGGAGTGAGGTTAGAGGTTCAGGCGCACTGGTTATAGAATTCAGTGATTGGATATGAACTAGCCAGGTTCTTGCACTTGCATGAAAATTGCTGTTATGATTACCGTATTATGCAGCAGTGATGTGAGTGGGACTACTCCTGCTCGTGTCATAGTTTTCAGTTCTAAGTAATGTGAAGGGGCCTTTTATCTTGTTCTAAAGAATGTCATGTTTTTCTATTGCTAAACTGATAGAACCATAGTGATGTGGTGCAAATGTCAAATTGTGAGCCTATGCATAGGATTCCCTTAATATAGGAGTAAAGCTGTGCTTTAATTATTACTATTGTCACAACTATATTGTTGTGAGAGAGCAGTAGTTTTCTTGAAGCCTGTGGCTCAGTCCGTATTCGGGATTCCTTCTGACGAAAGTGCTCTTATCTTGCATGACTAGCACCAGCCAAAGATACCTACCTCTCTTGTTGATTGACTGCTGAAATTTTATTTTCTTTGTTGGAAAATGACTACTGAAATTGAAGGCACCTTTTGATTTGTTTTCCTACATGTTTTTTTACTATTGTAGCTATTGTTGTTATGTCTCGGCATGTTGAGCTCATGTCTATGTATTCTGGTCTGGCCAGCAACTCATAGAAATACTGAATATTATTTGTAGATTGCAAGCATATTTTGTGCTGTGATATCAGAAAGATGTGGTGGTGTCTTGTCATATTCTGAGCACCAAGTTGATTGGGTAAAATACAATGGCTTGTGTGGTTGGTACACACGATTTCAGGGTGTCATGTGCATCTTAAAACAAAAGTTGTGGATGTCCAACATTTGACCTGCAACAGACTGCACAAAAATTGTCCAGGGAGAATGCAAATTCACTATAGTTATCTTTCTGGCTGTAACAAGATATCTAATAGAGACACTGTTATGCTTTATCATTTATGCTCTCAGCTTCATTAGGAATGATTCTAGGCTTGATATCAGCGTAGTGAGCCCTGTTGCGTTGATTATCTTTTCTCATATTAGGAGCAGGATAAGTTAAGTGCACATTTTTTCTCTCATACCAAAGACATTTATTTGAACTGTGTTAGAAGCAGACTTGAACAGGACCTTCTTAATCTTTAAAAAGATTTTCGGACAGGTAAAAAGTGAAGTGTGCCGAATTGATAACCCTAAAACATATCCATTCCTTCTGAAATGACATCAGTGTTTCGTTATCATGGCTTGACTGACAGACTAGTCATCTTTGACAGGCTGAGATTGCGCGGCAAGAGGCGAGGCTGAAGATGGAAAAAGAGAACCTGGAGAAGGAAAAAAGCGTCCTCATGGGAACCGCCTCCAATCAAGACAACCAGGACGGAGCCCTCGAGATCACCGTCAGCGGCGAGAAGTACAGGTGCCTTCGTTTCTCCAAGGCGAAGAAGTGACAGGACGAACGAGGCGCCGAGGAGACGGCCGTGTACTGAAGTAGGGGTAGATCTGTGTACCAAATCGCCAGCGTTGGGCCTGATTTTGATTCAAATTGGATTCTTTCTGTACAGGGAATTCTTAAGATGTGCGTTGTGCGCAATAAAATGCATAGCAGCTCATGCCGAGCTAAGGATTTTCATTATGGTCGTTGTGCAAGTTTTTTTAGGGGGCGGGTGGTGTGCAAGTGCAACTGCTGCAAATGGGACTCAGGGGGTGTTTGGTTCAGGGACTTTTTAGTCCCAGAGACTAGAAAAAGTCTCTAAAAAGTCCATAGGAATCAAACGGAAGGGACTTTTTCTACAGGATTAGAAAAAGACTCTACTGAAGAGTCTTTTTTGATTAGTCGCTGGGACAAAAAAGTCCTAGGACTTTTAAACAAAACAACCCCTCAGCCGATGGAGGCTCGCCTGTCAGCTGTCATTGTCTTGTGTGGTACAGTACACCATACCAGGCCCAGCTATGCAGCTATGCTAGCAAGTCGTTAACCACTAGACCAGTTCAGTGCTGGCGGTACGAATGTTGCAGTATTGATTCTCCGATGTTTTCCCTTGATTTCTTCTAGGCCAGCATTAGCATATCAGGCTGTCTCGGTGTTCCAGCTAATTGGGCGCTAAGAAACTGTCAGCGGCCATGACAGCCTCTCGGTATTCCTGCCAACTTATATATATCATCTTAACCAAGCTCCCCGTTCTTAACAGCTACGAAAACTGGCAAATCTTCTCGGCTACTCCTGGAAATTTCCTTGTAAACAAAGCGTAGTGCAGCACATTGCTCGGTTAAGTCCACCGAATGTGAGCAACAGCCTGTGTTGTGTACCAGAGCACTTTATGCCACTTTATTTTTATATAAACGTACACACGTCTTGAGATGGCACCAAAAAATTCCAGCTTTGGGAACAGCCATTTGTTTAGCCTTGGAGTGCCATTAACGGCTGGCCCATTTGGCAGCTGGGGAAGCGAGCGGAGAAACGGTCGTCGTCCTCCGGGCCACGCACGGGCCCCGCAGCCCAGCTCGGGCGAAAGCGCCATGGAAACGCTCTCGAACGACACACCCCCGCACCCGCAGGAAACGCGCGTCCGTCCTCCGTCGCCGTTGCCGCCACGTCTATAAAACCACCCGCGACCGCGAGTCCAACGCCACCACCACCCATCATCATCCATTGCTCCTGTGCGCCTACGTGCGAGCCGCAGAGAGAGGAAGGCTTCCTGTCCTGTCGGTCGGTTGACATGGGCGCCACGTCGTACGAGAGGCTGTCCAGCCACGGCGCCGGGAGCGGGCGCCGCGGAGGAGGGCTAGGGGCGTGGGCGGCGCTGAGGCGCGGGCTGGCGCGGCTGTGCGCCGCGCGGCGGGGGCGGTGGGCGCCGGCGAGGGGCATGCTGGTGCGGGCGCAGGGGAGGAGCTGGCGAGGCCGCAGGAGGGTGGCGGCCGGATGCGGGTACGACTCGGAAAGCTACGCGCGCAACTTCCACGACGGGCTGTGGAAGGCGGAGGAGGGCGCGCCGTGGAGGGCCGCCGGGCCGGCCATCGGCGCCTGCAGGCTCGCCCGCGCCGTGTCCTCCCTCCAGTGATTCATTCTTTTCGGCGTTTTGTGATCGCCCTGTGCGCTGTGAGGTAGCTATTGGTTATTTTTTTCGTAGTTTGATTAATTGTAGGACAGTTTTGTTTGTAGTTTGTAAATCAGGCCCGCGGAATTGAATAAATCTAGATGTACATGGCAAGTTTTTTGAGTTCGTTTGAAAATTGGAACGATGATACTACCTCCGTTCCTAAATATTTGTCTTTTTTAAAATTTCAAATGGACTACCACATACGAATGTATATAGCTATATTTTAAAATGTAGATTCACTCATTTTACTCCGTATGTAGTCACTTATTAAAATAAAGACAAATATTTAGGAACGGAGGGAGTACATGGGAAGAGAAAAAGGACAGACATGTCGAATGTTTGGCGCAAATTATGATATGGCACGAGCAGTAAGCTATCTCAAAACCTGTCAACAAAAAATTTGAAAGTTTAGAGATATAGCAAATATACCAACTCATTAGCTCCTTACAAAATGGACTTATTAACAGCTCATGTAAAATAACTTGTGGTTACTTTCAAAAGGAGCTTTCTTTTGAAAAGGAGGAATACCCCCGGTCTCTATATCAATCGATGCATGCAGCCATATTATTAAATAAAAATGTAACAAGGTCATAAGGTCCAAAAATGCTCATTTCAAAAGGAGCTACAGGGTAAATGCTATCATGTTCACACTTACGTCTCGTCACTGGCCGTGTAGGGTTTAGCCGTTGGTTTTACACTCACAAATTAATTATCATGTACCACACGAGCACCCTCAATACAAAACAAAAGTAAATAAACTTGCTAATACTAGAATATATACAATGATTTTTACATTTCCAAATATATAACAAAAAGTTTGGTGCTTGTAAGATGACCAAAATTTGGTACTAACTTGGATATTGTTTCAGAATTTTTGACAAAAAATAAATAAGGATAAGCTTAGTTCTACTATGAAACTTTGAGATGCCTATATCACAGGAATTTCGGTGCATTTTTAACAAAATAAGTCTCATTGGCACACACTAGTCGAGCTGTTGTGAGTTGGCTTTGTGAGTGAGGGCCCATCGGGTCTTGGTTTACGGTGTGACTCGCTTTCCTCCAACCACATGAGTTGGTCTGGATCAATTCCTAACAAGGACAATGTCTAGTGGGCTCAGAGTTTAGAACGATTGGCTCTTGACTTTGTGGTCTAGCTATGCACCTGGGTAATGTTTGGCCATCATCATAAATGACATGTGATTAAGTGCATTTTTAAGAAAATATGTTTTTATTTGGTAATATTACCTAGCGAACGTCAGCTGGGAGAGGGGTGGCAAGCGAACGTCATTTGGTGGCAATTTTAGTTGTGAGGAAAGATCAAAGGACGACCAAACCCTGAACAAGGACTAACCTTGCCTCGAAGCCAGGCTCTCTTGGGTCGATTGGGACTCTACGGTCATTACCATACGGTCGCCTGTCATCATACTGCTGGGGCGCGTACGACCCATCCCTCGGAAGAGGCGAAGGCGCTCGACGGTGGTTGTCGCGGGCGTACTCACGATCATACTCTCCATGAGCTCTTCCCAGGTGCCGATCTCGGTGGTGATCACGATCTTCACGTCGCAAAGGCGACCCAGGACTGTGTGACGACTGAACAGTATCTGCCCTTACCGATCCGCTGTGGATCCTGTTCCGCGACTGAGAAACGACGGAGTTTAGGTCTCCTGCTGCTCGGAGCAGCGTTCTGATCTGTTCCAAACCTCTTCCAGCTTCTGGACGGGGCGGCTGAATAGACTCTGCGATACGCGCATCAGCTGCAAGATTCTGGATCGAAGTGTGGGATATCTGAGTTTCCGGTGGAAACAACTGTCATGGACGTCGACTGGATTTGGCGATCAGTTGACGAGCACGCTTGTCGAGAGAATGTTGGAGATTCTCCAAACGTGTGCGCTCAGCCAGCGTGGCCAGGCGCACTGCCTCCAAGGCCCGAGCCTTGGCGGTCTCCCCTATGATGGGGGTCTGGAGGGCCTCCACGTTGCGGCGGTGCAGCTCTTCCCTCTGCTGTGAGTTAAGAGGTTGAGGTTGGTACTCTTCGTGGCCGAACGACGGGCCATCGCCCTCACCATCGCCGCCGCTACAGCGAAACCCAGGTGGGCTACGACGGGTATCGACCATGAGAACTTCTGCCGCGGGGTCACAGCTCCCGCTCTCAGAAAACCTTTCTGCAGAATCAGTCAACAGGTCGACTGAACCGCAGCGAAACTCGACGAGATCGATTTCCGCGACTTGGGGATGGCAGTCTGACGAGCCACCGCATGCTTCACCCACCCCTGGAGCCGCGAACGACCAAATTGCTTGCGGCGGCGTCCAGCGGAGTGAGAAGTGACGTGAGGGTCGACCGAGGTCGACGACTGCCGAAGGAGGACGCCGCAGGCACTCGCGCGGAAGTGCGATGAACCACGGATCGGGAGAGCCTCGACATCGAGGGGGGCTTCCTGGAGCCAAGCGGAGTCGTCGGCGACGAAAGTGAGCGCGCCGAGTCAGAACTCGTGGCCCATGACCAAACCACCGCCGGAAACCATGTTGATGAAGATCGGAGAAAATGCAACCTCGCCGGAAGTCGCTAAGACGCTTTGCCCCACTGTGGGCGCCAACTGTCGTGGTACTAAGTCTGGCAGTAAGAATAGGGGGTACGTATGAGGAGGCAAGGCCCTAGCTACGGCGAGGTTGTACACACGAGTTTACGAGTTCAGGCCCCTCTCAGAGGAGGTAAAAGCCCTACGTCTCAGTGCCCTGAGGCGGTCGACTGGAATATGGGTGTGTGTTACAAGGGATGCGAACCCTTGTCCCAGAGGAGGGGGCTGGCTTATATAGAGTGCGCCAGGACCCCAGCCCACCTCCGTTACAGGGGTTCAATGTACATTAAGAGTTTAAGACAGGGCGTTACTGGTAACGCCAGCTATAAAGTGTATTCAATGATCTTAAAGACTACAGAGTGAACGCCTGACCGTTGTCATCCTGAGTGACTCCAGGTCTTTTGTACTCTGAGTGGATTCATGTATGGTCGAATGACTCCATTCAAGTCGAGTGAAGTGGGGGTATCCGAGTGAGGTGACTGGTTGAGTGGATTGCACTCGGTGGCTTCAGTTGATACTTTCTGTTGTGCTTTGAATGTCTTTGCTTCTAGGGTAGTGACCTTGGATGGGGCGTATAGGTCAGGCCTATGACCCTACCCTAGGTATATGGCGTTGTCACTGTCGGAGGGGGAATCGATCACGGAGGGCATCTACATCAACCATATTGCCCTTCCGATGAAGCGTGAGTAGTTTACCACAGACCTACGGGTCCATAGCTAGTAGCTAGATGGCTTCTTCTCTCTCTTTGATCTTCAATACAATGTTCTCCTCGATGTTCTTGGAGATCTATCTGGTGTAATCCTCTTTTGCGGTGTGTTTGTCGAGATCCAATGAATTGTGGATTTATGATCAGCTTATCTATGAATATTATCTGAATCTTCTCTGAATTCTTATATGCATGATTTGATACCTTTGTATTTATCTTCGAATTATTGGTTTGGTTTGGCCAACTACATTGATATTTCTTGTAGTGGGAAAGGTGCTTAGGTTTGGGTTCAATCTTGCGTGATTTCACCCAGTGACAAAGTAGGGGTAGTGAGACACATATTGCATTGTTGCCATCGAGGATAACAAGATGGAGTTTTCATCATATTACTTGAGTTTATACATCATGTCATCTTACTTAATGCGTTACTCTGTTCTTATGAACTTAATACTCTACATGCAGGCAGGAGTCGGTCAATGTGTGGAGTAATAGTAGTAGATGCAGAATTGTTTCGGTCTAGTTGACACGGACGTGATGCCTATATGCATAATCATTGCCTTGCATATCGTCATAACTTTGCGCTTTTCTATCAATTGCTCAACAGTAATTTGTTCACCCACCGTATTATTTTCCTTCAAGAGAGAAGCCTCTAGTGAAACCTATGCCCCCAGGTCTATTTTCCGTTATATATTTTCAGATCTATAAACCAAAAATACCTTTCTGTAATTTATTTACTTTTATTTTGTTTTATGTTCTAGCAATCTTTTATACCTATCTCTATCAGATCTCACCTTTGCAATTGATCGTGAAGGGATTGACAACCCCTTTATCGCATTGGGTGCAAGTGTTTGATTGTTTGTGCAGGTGCATAGATTGGGGACTTGCTTATACCTCCTACTGGATTGATACCTTGGTTCTCTAACTGAGGGAAATACTTTTCTCTACTTTGCTGGATCACCCTTTTCTCTTCAAGGGAAAAAGCAACGCAAGCTCAAGAAGTAGCATCCCTCCGTCCCAAAATAAGGGTCATTGATTTAGTACAACTTTGTACTAAATTATTGACATTTGTTTTGGGTTGGGACAGAGGGAGTATGTAAACTTTTTATTTGTGGGGTACATATGTAACCTTTTAAGGTTAAACTGAGTCACAATTTTAACAATATTTTTTTGCAAAAACTATTGTTTTACTCATCAATTGGGGGTACAATCAGCTCTACATAGATCCTCCACATCACCTGGACCAAAATGGAGCCAGACCGTTGTGCGAGTTTCTAGTCGAGCATAAGATGCCAAGTGGTGGCTTACATTGTTCTTTATTTCTTTTGATACGACGAGCCCCCTCGTCGATTTCCATTAATTAAACCGTCACAAGGTTCTACAAAGTTCAAAAGTGAAAATAAACTACCAACAATACAATTGAAAGGACATGCATGCCTCACAGGGTAGAAACTGCCATATCTCAAGACATGCAATTATTTTTCAGACCATCAAAAGTAACACCTAATAAGAAGGAACTAGCAGATGTGCAGATATATCAAAGAAGCTACCTCGGGAGGGGTAGAAGCTAGGCCATGAAATTTTCAGTTAGACCATGACAATTCTTCTGTTTAGAGGATTGCATCCATGACTCTTGGCAAAAATCTCCTCAAGCACCTTCTTGATCTTCTTCACACAAAGCTCAGTTCTTCTTTGATCTTGTTTTTTCTACAAACTACCACGCCTCTTAAGACAATAGAATAAACTATATACCACTGCGGCATGGTCATCATGAAAATTTCTATCATAACAAGCCACATTTCTAGTTTTTCCATATAGTCCAGCTGAAGGTGAACCCCCCCCCCCCCCACACACACACAACCACTTTTCTATGATTTATTGGGAAGATTTTAATCCAATCCCCCACCAAATCTCTGATTCTCTCTCGAGGTCTAAGAAGTGTGAAAGCACAAGTCATCATAGATGATTAACTCTCTCCCAAAACTTGTGTCAAGATGGTTGTATAAAGGAGAAAACACATATTTTAATCTAGCTTGGAACATAAATGGCATTGATCATTCCTAGTCCAGCCTCTTCTCAACAGACTATCCTTGGTCAATATATTACTCATGAGCATCAACCACATGAGGATCTTTATTTTATCAGGTATTTCAAGCTTCCAGATTGATCTGTATCCAACTAATCTAGAAGTTCTCATATGCAAGTATAAATATTTCACCACAAACTTATTCTTGCTATTGAAAGGCCATATGACTCGAGCTTTGGAATCCTTCAACTGAATCCACTAGATGCTTCAATTATCATTGGGCATCAGTTCACCATGTATGTTTCTTCTAAATTGGATAACCTCAAAACCCTCAATTTTGACATATCTGATGAACACCATTTTTTTTAAATGCCAGGGTGTAAAATCTAGGAAATAAATCTTTTGTCACACATCTTCCAAAAACATTATTTTGGCCCCATCTCCTAAAATCCTTTTAGTAAATTATTGGAATGTATGGTTAACATTCACCAAGCTTTGCAAAAAGTCTGATCATCCAGTACCCTTTGTTCGGTTGGATAAGGATTTCCTACTCGAATATTTCTTGGATAGCAATTATTGCCACAACCCATCAGTATTCTCTAA
Organism: Triticum aestivum; assembly: GCF_018294505.1. Lineage (NCBI taxonomy): Eukaryota > Viridiplantae > Streptophyta > Magnoliopsida > Poales > Poaceae > Triticum > Triticum aestivum. The sequence goes on along the minus strand of NC_057807.1, from coordinate 453,830,096 downwards.
CTTCCAAAGACACTTGGTTAGCAAGCGTTAATTCATCACTTATAGCTCCACACACCCAATCCACCACAACTTTTCGGCATACATATAGTGGGTCAGTTAACCAAATGATATTTATTTTTATCATTACTTTCCTACCCAACCATCCTTGCTTTGCAGGTATCAAGATTCTTAAGTATTCCATTGGGAGCTTCCAGGAAACAAAGCATGAACACATGAATGCGAATAATATAGGGGTTCACTAAAGGAACTCTATCCACAATAAATAACAAATTTTCTTTCCATCCAGCCATCCTCTTTCCAACTTTTCACACAACATGGTTCTGTTGAGAATTGCTTAATCTCTTAGCATCCAATCTCAAACCAAGATATTTTATAAGAAACGATTTAGCATTGCAAGTGAGTATCTACTAAAAACTTCTCCCAAACAATAAAATCACTCCTATAAAAGTTTATCTTTAGACTAGAGACTTATTAAAAATATAGAGGATGGTCTTTAAGTTTCTAGCATTCTCCGGGTTATATTCTAGGAGGAAGATGGTATCATCAACATATTGAAGTAGTGCTAAACTGTCATCCACCAAGTTGGGAACCATAGCACTAATCAAACGCTGCCTTCCTATTTTCTTAACCAACATGGCAAGCCCATCAACAATGATATTTAACAATAAAGGGGATAAGGGATCACCCAGTGTAACACCCTTAAAAGTGGGGAAGTATGGATCAATCTAGTCATTCCCCTTCATGGCAACCCAGTTACATTGTTCCAACATCTCCTAATATGAGTAATACAAGATTTTCTAGTGAGCATAAAAGATTTGGCTTCATGAATCATACCCTAATACACTGACCTATCCTGATCATTGTTGGTAGATATGTTACACTAGTAGAAAAAGGGCCATTTGTCCCGGTTCGTAAGGGCCTTCTATCCCGGTTTAAGAACCGGGACTAAAAGGTCGGTACTAATGCCCTTGGCCTTTAATCCTGATTCTAACACGAACCGGAACAGATGGGCCTCCACGTGGCCGCTGCGGCCAGCCTAGCCAGGGGGGCCTTTGGTCCCGGTTGGTGACATAAACCGGGACCAAAAGGCATCCACACGTCAGCAGCTGGCTGGAGCTGAGGTTTTTTTTAAGGGGCTGGTTTAGGGGTTTTGGGGGTTAATTTAGGTTGTTATTAGCTAGCTAATAGAGAGAACTGTCCTCTCTTATATCTTCGTGCTTGGTTTACCAACGCTACTGCTATGCTCATTTCACCCGCTGATATATAATAACTCTTCATGCTCGCATCATGCATCATCATATATAATAACAAGTCCTACTAATCATGCATCATCATACAACTTCTACTCGTTATTAATAACAAGTCATACAATCATCATCCTCATAGTCATCGAACCAACCCTACTTAATTGTTCTTAGCACATGATCATCAGTATCAGGTAGGACCTAAATACCCTTAAGGTAAAATAGCATAAAACAATATAGACCCTGACTCTCCATTATGGAGAATGGAGATCATCATGTCTCCAATTCTTGCGCTTCGCTTCCTTTTGCTTCCAAGAACCTCCTTACGACTGTCCATACATTTTTTTCCATTCTGTGATTGTCATGTCTCCACTTCTTTTAGAAATCCGGTATGGACAGTTAAGATTCGTAGGATGACCTGGTTGTATGTTTAAAACATCAAGGCGACCATGCGTATACATTAGATGAGGCACACAATCATTCGGGATTATCTGTTGAAAAACATAGTAATAACTTCGTAGTTAGCAATGATGTACTAGTTTTAGAAGTATGCAAAAGATGCACGGATGTCGTAATAGTAAAAAATCTTACCAGGGTATCTCCATGGTAGTTACCGTAGTTCAACACGTGCACTAGTGGCACGTATTGACCATAATGTTGAGGAGTTCGATTGTAGATATTGTAATTCTCAAGATCAGTACAAAATGCGATCAGATGATTTTTCTCCTTATAAGTTAATTCGGAGCCATTGGTGTAGTGGGTTTTGTCTGCCATCTTCCGCACATTCTTTGAAGAATGAAAATAAGCTATCAATGGAAATAAGCTGTCAACTATTTTGAAATAAAAAATATAAATTACTTAATAACTATGTTTGAGAAGCTCACATGGGGGAAGAATTGGAAGCGTATCAACAAGGACCCAAATGTCAATATTGTCTTGCTCGATTTTAGGATCACCAAGATCCATGGTGACAAGCATACCCTCATCAAAACCATACATCTTGCAAAGTGCTTCCCAATTTTTGCAACCAAAATGGGTTACACTCTCAGAATTGTACAACTTTACTTCAAAATCCACACCATGATGGGTCCTTAGAAGAATTTTCTTTGTTTCCATACTTTCATGGTCTTCAAAACCCATCCTCTCCAAGACATAGCGTCTTGCATAGCATGGGATAAGCTAGTCGAATTGGAAAAGATGAAAAGTACACGTTAAAATAGTTGAAGTCGTGCTTAATTATGAAAAAAAACTATTGTCGTCGTTGCGTACCGTTTCAACATCGAAGGTCTCCTCGAGATTAATGTTGAAGCGCCGATCTTCGTCCAGCTCAAGGAACCTGTCGCACATACCTCGGTCGTCGTGGCACTGGTCGCACTCCCCCGAGCAGTTTTTGTCGTTCGAGTACGACATTTCCTATGTTCATAATTCAAATATTAAACTTGTACAATTAAATATATGTACTAAAAAAACTCTTAGCTCATGTGGTGTACATATTCGACCGTCGGTGATGGTAGCTCCTCCTTTCATTCCTGAGTGCATTACACCAAATTGTCTAGCACATGGGAATGAAGGAGAAGCTACCCCCACGACAATAGTCAGTATTCTTCGTCCTCTCATATATATATGGTTGGACACTCTCCCTCACTCATTCCTCTCTGACATTTGCGACCGTTGGTGTTGGTAGCTCCTCCTTTCGTTCCCGAGTGCATTACACCAAATTGTGTCTAGCACACGGGAACGAAGGAGAAGCTACCCCCACGACAACAGTCGGGATTCTTCGTCCTCTCATATAGGTGGAGACTCGACAGACTTAAAGTCAACCCGAGGACTCATATTATAGGACTCATATTGACATGGAGATTTGGCTGGTCTCACCTCGAGGTCGGAGGGGGGTCGGTGACGGGGACGACGGCGCAGATGATGGAGGGGGCTCCTAGATTTCTGCATAGTGCTGTCCAATTTTAGCATTCAAAGTAGGAGTACTTTTCCAATTTGAGCATTCAATAAGCAAAACCAAATCGTAAAATAAAGTAGTATTCAAATTAGCATGCATTCAATTATAAGTAAAAGTACATCATCTCTTGTGTCCGTACATCGTCGAATATTATCACTAATACTCCTCGAATACTATCATACATATAGCATCGCTAATACAGCTAGAACCGTAGCGCCCGACGGGTATCGTCGCGGGCGGTGGACACCCAAAGAGAAGGAACCATCACATGATCATAGCTCCAGTGAGATCCCTGAAGAACCTGCCAGGTATTGTCGAACCTGCCCTCCAACGCAACCATGTAGCGATGGACGTGCTCGTCCTCCTCGCTGACACGGTGACGTACCACCTCTGTGGTGTCCAGAAGCCTCGGCACCATCACTGGCCCACGCGACCGCCACCAAACAAGGATCGGGTCAACAACGGGCTGGCTCCTCACCAACCTACGCCCCCCGGAAGGTAGCACCTCCCAATACTAGCCCGACGGAGCCCAGTCCCGGACATGGCCCCTCTGATCAAGCCGGCCTCCTCCGCCGAGTCGACGACGAGGATGCGGGATAGGCAGTCGACCTCGATGCGGGATTAATTGCTTGAACTAAAAAAATAAACTAGTTCTATTAATTTTCTTGCTAAATAAAGTAGTTTTATTAAATCAACTAGTTCAACTACTAAGCACTTACTATAAATAAATAAAATAAAGTAGTTCTTACTAAAAATAAACTACTTCTATATATAGTAAAATTTAATAAAGTAGTTTTATTAATTAATCAACTAGTTCAACTACTAAGCACTTACTATAAATAAATAAAATAAAGTAGTTCTTACTAAAAATAAACTACTTCTATATATAGTTCAACTACTAAGCACTAACCTAAAATCAATATCTACTAATAACTAACCTAAATAAAAAATTAATACATATATGAAAAAAGACATATATAAACAAAAAATGCTATGAACATTATATTCATACATACATACCACATCCATACATATATATACATTATATATATGAAAAAAATGCAATGAACAAAAAATAATACAAATTATATGAAAAAAAATGAACAAAGCCGTGGCGCAGCGGCGGCTCACACCGGGCGACGGAGGGCGACGGCGTGGGCGGCGGAGGGCGACGGCATGGGTGGCGGAGGGCGACAGCGGCGGGCCGGGGGCGGAGGGCGACGACGACGGTGACGGGCGACACAACTCGGGGGCGCGCGGCGGAGGGCGACGGCGATGGAGGCGGGGGGCGGAGGGCGATGGCGACGGGCGACGGCGTGGGTTCGGGGGCACGGGCGACGGCGGGGCAGCCTGGCGGCGTGGATCGAGCTCACGGCGTCATCGAGCGGGGGGAGACTGGCGATGGAAATCTGAAAATGTCGTAAGTGCTGGCTTCTATAGCAAAGGCTTTGGTCCCGATTCGTCACACCAACCGAGACCAATGCCCCCTTTAGTCCCGGTTGGTGGCACCAACCGGGACCAAAGGCCTCTTTTCAGCAGCCCAAAGGGCGGGAAGCAGAGGGCTTTGGTCCCGGTTGGTGCCACCAACCAGGACTAAAGGGTGGGCATTGGTACCGGTTGGTGCCACGAACCGGGACCAAAGGTATGCATTGGTCCCGGTTCGTGGCACCAACCGGGACCAATGTCCTGCTGCCAAAGCCGCGGTGCGGTGGGATGTTTAGTCCCACCTCGCTAGCCGAGGAACGACACGATTGGTTTATAAGCCATGCCCCGCCAGCTCCGTTGAGCTCCTCTCAACTGCAGGCCTCTGGGCCTAATCTCGCACTGCTATGCATGTGGGCCTGCTGGGCCTTCTACGGGCCTGAATCCTGGCCCATGGATGGGTTTCTAGTCGTATTCAGGCCATGGTGGCCTAGTAGGTGGCATTTTTTTAATTTTTCCCAGTTTTTTATTTTTCTTTTTTGATTTATTTATTTTATTAAGTTTCTACTTACAACAAAATACTTACTGTTGTTATTTTATTTATTTCAGGAAAATTCTTTTTGCTTATAATGTTTTGAACAGAAAATACTTTGTTAATTTTAGGTCAATAAATTTTATTTATGTTATCAAATTTTATTTTATTTTATTTTATTTTGTTTCTACTTATATATATTTATTAAAGTTTAGTTTATTTTATTTTCAACCCTTTCTGACTTCATTTGTTATTTTTCATGCATTTACTGATTATTTTGAGCTATAAGACCCTGAAATTGAAAAGCATTTCAAATGAACTCTGAAAAGGTTTGAAGTTTGCATGGTATCATCATTTCACCCACATAGCATGTGCAATAAAGTTGAGAGGGTTACGGCAAAAACTGGATGCACTTCATGTACAAAACGGACAATCTCTTTCGAAGTATCATGATTTCATACGGAAACACGTCTGTTACAAAGGGATTTCATTTTTTAAAACTTATTTGAACTCCTAACTTTTTGTGTGTTCAAAATGCACCATTCAAAGCCACATCATCAATTTTCAACCCTTTCTGACTTCATTTGTTATTTTTCATGCATTTACTGATTATTTTGAGCTATAAGACCCTGAAATTGAAAAGCATTTCAAATGAACTCTGAAAAGGTTGGAAGTTTGCATGGTATCATCATTTCATCCACATAGCATGTGCAAGAAAGTTGAGAGGGTTACGGCAAAAACTGGATGCACTTCATGTACAAAACGGACAATCTCTTTCGAAGTATCAGGATTTCATACGGAAACTCGTTTGTTACAAAGGGATTTCATTTTTTAAACTTATTTGAACACCTAACTTTTTGTGTGTTCAAAATGCACCATTCAAAGCCACATCATCAATTTTCAACCCTTTCTGGCTTCATTTGTTATTTTTCATGCATTTACTGATTATTTTGAGCTATAAGACCCTGAAATTGAAACGAATTTCAAATGAACTCTGAAAAGGTTGGAAGTTGGCATGGTATCATCATTTCATCCACATAGCATGTGCAAAAAAGTTGAGAGGGTTACGGCAAAAACTGGATGCACTTCATGTACAAAACGGACAATCTCTTTCAAAGTATCAGGATTTCATACGAAAACTCGTTTGTTACAAAGGGATTTCATATATTTAAACTTATTTGAACTCCTAACTTTTTGTGTGTTCAAAATGCACCATTCAAAGCCACATCATAAATTTTCAACCCTTTCTGACTTCATTTGTTATTTTTCATGCATTTACTGATTATTTTGAGCTATAAGACCCTGAAATTGGAAAGCATTTCAAATGAACTCTGAAAAGGTTGGAAGTTGGCATGGTATTATAGTTTCATCCACATAGCATGTGCAAGAAAGTTGAGAGGGTTTCGGCAAAAGCTGAATGCACTTCATGTACAAAACGAACAATCTCTTTCGAAGTACCAGGATTTCATACGGAAACTCGTGTGTTACAAAGGGATTTCATTTTTTAAACTTATTTTAACTCCTAACTTTTTGTGTGTTCAAGATGCACCATTCAAAGCCACATTATCAATTTTCAACCCTTTCTGACTTCATTTGTTATTTTTCATGCATTTACTGATTATTTTGAGCTATAAGACCCTGAAATTGAAAAGCATTTCAAATGAACTCTGAAAAGGTTGGAAGTTTGCATGGTATCATCATTTCATCCACATAGCATGTGCAAGAAAGTTGAGAGGGTTATGGCAAAAACTGGATGCACTTCATGTACAAAACGGACAATCTCTTTCGAAGTATCAGGATTTCATACGGAAACTCGTTTGTTACAAAGGGATTTCATTTTTTAAACTTATTTGAACACCTAACTTTTTGTGTGTTCAAAATGCACCATTCAAAGCCACATCATCAATTTTCAACCCTTTCTGGCTTCATTTGTTATTTTTCATGCATTTACTCATTATTTTGAGCTATAAGACCCTGAAATTGAAACGAATTTCAAATGAACTCTGAAAAGGTTGGAAGTTGGCATGGTATCATCATTTCATCCACATAGCATGTGCAAGAAAGTTGAGAGGGTTACGGCAAAAACTGGATGCACTTCATGTACAAAACGGACAATCTCTTTCAAAGTATCAGGATTTCATACGAAAACTCGTCTGTTACAAAGGGATTTCATATTTTTAAACTTATTTGAACTCCTAACTTTTTGTGTGTTCAAAATGCACCATTCAAAGCCACATCATAAATTTTCAACCCTTTCTGACTTCATTTGTTATTTTTCATGCATTTACTGATTATTTTGAGCTATAAGACCCTGAAATTGGAAAGCATTTCAAATGAACTCTGAAAAGGTTGGAAGTTGGCATGGTATTATAGTTTCATCCACATAGCATGTGCAAGAAAGTTGAGAGGGTTTCGGCAAAAGCTGAATGCACTTCATGTACAAAACGAACAATCTCTTTCGAAGTACCAGGATTTCATACGGAAACTCGTGTGTTACAAAGGGATTTCATTTTTTAAACTTATTTGAACTCCTAACTTTTTGTGTGTTCAAGATGCACCATTCAAAGCCACATTATCAATTTTCAACCCTTTCTGACTTCATTTGTTATTTTTCATGCATTTACTGATTATTTTGAGCTATAAGACCCTGAAATTGAAAAGCATTTCAAATGAACTCTGAAAAGGTTGGAAGTTGGCATGGTATCATCATTTCATCCACATAGCATGTGCAAGAAAGTTGAGAGGGTTACGGCAAAAACTGGATGCACTTCATGTACAAAATGGACAATCTCTTTCGAAGTATCAGGATTTCATACGGAAACTCGTCTGTTACAAAGGGATTTCATTTTTTAAATATTATTTGAACTCCTAACTTTTTGTGTGTTCAACATGCACCATTCAAAGCCACATCATCAAATTTCAACCATTTTTGACTTCATTTATTATTTTTCATGCATTTACTGATTATTTTGAGCTATAAGACCCTGAAATTGAAAAGCATTTCAGATGAACTCTGAAAAGGTTGGAAGTTGGCATGGTATCATCATTTCGTCGACATAGCATGTGCAATAAAGTTGAGAGGGTTACGGCAAAAACTGGATGCACTTCATGTACAAAATGGACAATCTCTTTCGAAGTATCAGGATTTCATACGGAAACTTGTCTGTTACAACAGGCATTTCAAATGAACTACGAAAAGGTTGAAAGTTGGCATGGTATCATCATAATAGTTGTGGAGAAAGTCTTCACTTTTTCTTCGCTTGTGTCCTCTCCTTATTGCGCCTTAACCATGGATAATCTTCATCATTTATCAAGATGCTTGGGTCAGCCTTTACTTTGAAGGGAGTAATTTCATGAAACTTTTCATAATCTTCGGACATGTCTGTCTTGCCCTCCACTCCCAAGATGTCGCTTTTTCCTGATAGAACTATGTGGCGCCTTGACTCATCGTATGATGTATTCGCTTCCTTATCTTTTCTTTTTCTCGTTTTGATAGACATGTCCTTCACATAGATAACCTGTGCCACATCATTGGCTAGGACGAACGGTTCGTCAGTGTACCCAAGATTGCTCAGATCCACTGTTGTCATTCCGTACTGTGGGTCTACCTGTACCCCGCCTCCTGATAGATTGACCCATTTGCACTTTAACAAAGGGACCTTAAAATCATGTCCGTAGTCAAGTTCCCATATGTCCACTATGTAACCATAATATGTGTCCTTTCCCCTCTCGGTTGCTGCATCAAAGCAGACACCGCTGTTTTGGTTGGTGCTCTTTTGATCTTGGGCGATCGTGTAAAATGAGTCAATATAGTCGAAGATAGTCCCCTGGACAACGAGTACAGCTCATCACAAACAGTGTTGTCACCTCTGAGACGTGTTTCCAACCAACTGCTGAAAGTCCTGATGTGTTCACATGTAATCCAGTCGTCGCACTGCTCCGGGTGTTTGGAGCACAGACTGTTCTTGTGTTCATCGACATACGGGGTCACCAAGGTGGAGTTCTGTAGAACTGTGTAGTGTGCTTGAGACCAAGAATATCCGTCCCTGCATATTATTGAGTCCCTTCCAAGCGTGCCTTTTCCAGTTAGTTGATAACCCACAAGTGTAGGGGATCACAACAGCTTTCAAGGGTAGAGTATTCAACCCAAATTTATTTATTCGACACAAGGGGAGCCAAAGAATATTATCAAGTATTAGTAGTCGAGTTGTCAATTCAACCACACTTGGATAACTTAGTATCTGCAGCGAAGTATTTAGTAACAAGTAGTATGATTGTGGGAGTAAATGACCACGGGTAGCCTAGCCGGCTCCCTTTGGCCCTTTGAAAAAACAACAGGCCGATCGAGCCTTGGAGCACCCAAGACGCGGGGCCGCCTTCCTCCGGCTGGCTGCCTCACAAGCCGACTACCAGAAGGCGGCCCAGCCCTAAACTCTCTTGGAGGGTGCCACGATAGGGCCGACTCCAAGAAGCCGACCACGAAAGGACCGACTCCAAGAAGACCGACTCCAAGAGGCCGGCCCCTAGCAAGCGGCCAGGGTTGTGCCCTCAAAGTCTGTACCCCCATAACGATGATGGGATAGGGCGTGGCAACAGTAAAGCCTGCCACCCCCGAATCCCAGAGCACGCATGGCTACAGTACGCCATACGGGGCAACCATCACCCGTCCGGCGTGGCACTGTTGCCATGCTAATCATGACACCCTCCACGACAGGCTGCTAGTATGGCCCGCAGGCGGCGGGCCCTTCGATCAGAGAGACGCCAGAAGGCGGCCTTGCCCCCCAGCCGGTCTGGGGCACGGCCGGCTTCCTATGACCGGCTTGCCCCCCTCCTTGGGGCACGCGCACCATTAAGGAGACAAGACGAGGTAAGGCTATAGTGAGAGCCCGCAAGGCGGCGGCACTGTAGCCATGCTTACCTCGACAAAGCCCTCGTCATCAGAGGCAGGGCAACAGTAACCAGCCCCCGACAAGACCCCCAAGCGGTGGGGCCGGCCTGTCGTCCAATGAGCTAGTAGCCCGCGGGACCCACTAGTCGGCGGGCCCCAGCAGCCGGCGGAGAAGTCGGCGGCCATAGACACTGACGGCTAGGGCCCGCCCAGCCGGATTACCGTTATACCCCCGGGGGGTAGGCCTATATAAACCCCCCGGGGCGCCCATGCAAAGGCTTGATCTCATATACGACGCCCTGCAAGCAACGCTGCACGATCTGTCCACCCCCATCTCGGCCGATGCTGACGTCGAGACGCTGGAGGCACGCTGCCTCGCCCTCCTTGCAGAGGGCCAGAGGATAGCCTCCATGAGACGCCTCACTGAAGCTCACCAGCGTGAAGTTGACCGTGCCGCCTTCAGTACGCCGCCTCCAGAAGGGCCAAGCCGAGCCAGCGTCGTCAAGAAGCGTGGCGCGGCCATCGCCAGCATGCTGGGAGCGGACCGCCCAGTCTACGCCACGCCTCTCGAGAATCTACGCGCCGCTCAGTCGATCGTAGACGAGTTAAATGGATTGGGGGCCGACGAGCTCCCCTTCATGACCAGACGCATCCAGCAGTTGATCGACGCGGCCGCAGAGCGGCACGAAGCCGCTTCCGCGCTGGAAGCCCCCCTCACCGAGAGCACGGCGCGACATCATGGACGCCGACTGCAGGCGGCGCTCGTGCGAGACCAGAGAAGGAGCCGGCTGCTAGCCGCAGCCGGACTCGAGTCACCATCGAGCGCGACGCAGAAGGCCGCCCTCGAGGTGTGGAACGACGAGCGATCCGTCTCCTCCTCCGCCTCGTGGGAGAGATATCCCACCCTGCCGCCTGTCACACATCTGACTCTCAGTGGCCGACTGGGCCACCGAGAAGGAGTCGACAAGAAAGATGCCCGCCATCGGATCGACCGCCTTGTGCGATCCCTGGCTTTAGAAGAAGATGATGATGCCGGCCCGCCTTGCTTCGGCCCCCGCATCCGCGACGAGCCCTTCCCCAAAGGGTTCTCGCTCCCAAGAGACACGCCCAAGTACAACGGCTCTGTGAAGTCAGAAGATTGGTTGATCGACTACTCCACCGCAGTCCGCATAGCAAACGGCAACAGGCGTGTTGCCGTGAAATATGTCCCCCTGATGCTCCAAGGCACGACACGCACCTGGCTCAATAGCCTCAAGCCTTACAACATCAACAACTGGCTAGACTTCACAGAAGCCTTCATTCGCAACTTCACCATCACCTACAAGCGGGCTCCCAAGCCCCGACAGCTCTCCTTGTGTGTTCAAGGGCCCAATGAATCAACTCACGACTACCTCACGTGTTGGCATGAGCTCCGCAATTCCTGCGAGGGGGTGCACGAGGTTCAGGCCATAGAGTACTTCACCGCCGGGTGCCGAGAAGGCACCCTCCTCAAGCACCGACTCCTCTGCGACGAACCGACTACCCTCAACAAGCTGCTGATCATCGTAGACAAGTACGCCACGACCGACTCCTCAATGAAGACCGAGCTCCGAGTAGACGCCTCCGGAAAGGTGCTGGCTCCGGCTCCCAAGACATCGGCTGGAGAATCCAGCCGACGCCCGTACCAGAACAACCACAAGCGCAAGGCCCCTATGCCATCTTCCACCAGCTGGCAGGTGGCCACTGTCGAAGACGAACAACCTGAAGGGTGACCGGCACCCAAGAAGCAGAAGGGCGGCAGGCCGGCTTGGCAGCCGGCTTTCTCCTACGAGCAAACCCTTGATGCCCCCTGCAAGTTCCACAGCGGCGCGAAGTCGTCCAACCACACGACTCAGAAGTGCCATTGGCTCACACGAATCTCCAAGGGCGAAGGGTTGTTGTCGCCTCCTCCTGCAGGCCAGCCGCCTCCAGCCCCTCAGCAGCCGGCCACTCGGCCAGCGGTCGGAGCTATTCAAGACGAGTTCCCCAATGAACATGCCGCCTACGTCGTCTTTACAAGCCAGACTGAAGACCGGCACAGCCGACGCCGACAGCAGCAAGAAGTCAACGCGGTCGCCTCCAACAACTCCGAGTTTATGCACTGGTCAGAGAAGCCTATCAGCTGGAGCCAGGCCGACCACCTAGAGGTGATGCCGTCTCCTGGCTCCTATGCATTGGTTTTGGATGCCACCCTCGCGACAGAAAGGTGAGCCGCCCGTTTCTCCCGCATGCTGATAGATGGCGGGAGCAGCATCAACATAATGTACCGTGATACCATGGAGAAGCTCAACATCAAGCCGAAGCAGCTCATGCCAAGTCAGACTGTGTTCCATGGCATCGTACCCGGCCTATCCTGCTCACCAATCGGCAAGATCAAGATAGATGTCCTCTTTGGGGGCAAGGATCATTTCCACCGAGAAGCAATATGGTTTGAGGTAGTGGATCTGGAGAGCCCATACCACACATTGCTTGGCCGACCTGCTTTGGCCAAGTTTATGGCTGTACCTCACTACGCCTACCTCAAGATGAAGATGCCGAGTTCCAAGGGCATCATCACCATAGTTGGAGACTACAAGAAATCTTCTAAGTGTGCAGCAGCCAGCAGCCGGCTAGCCGAGTCCCTTGTGATTGCTGAAGAGAAGAAGATGCTGGATCGAGTCGTGGCCATGGCTGGCAAGTAGCCGACCCTGTCCCCCGACCCCAAGGAATGTGATGCCCAAGGTTCTTTCCAGCCGGCCAAAGAGACAAAGAAGATACCTCTGGACCCGGAACACCCGAAGAGGTACGCTGTCATGGGCACCGGCCTTGACAGCAAATAGGAAAGTGAGCTCGTCGATTTCCTCCATGAGAATCGGGACATCTTCGCATGGTCTCCCAAAGACATGCAGGGTGTCCCGACGGATTTCGCCGAGCACAAGCTACATGTCCGATCTGACACCAAGCCGGTCAAGCAGCCCTTGCGCCACCTGTCAGAAGAGAAGAGAAGAGTAGTCGGAGAAGAAATAGCCCGGCTTCTGGTAGCCGGCTTCATTATGGAAGTGTTCTTTCCGGAGTGGCTTGCCAACCCGGTCCTAGTGCTAAAGAAGAACAAGCAGTGGCGCATGTGCATTGACTACACCAGCCTCAATAAAGCCTGCCCTAAAGATACTTTTGCTCTGCCAAGGATTGATCAAGTGATAGACTCCACAGCCGGATGCGAGCTATTGAGTTTCTTGGATGCTTACTCAGGCTACCACCAGATAAAATTGGACCCAGCTGACTGCCTAAAGACCGCCTTCATCACCCCATTCAGAGCTTTCTGTTACCTGACTATGACATTCGACTTGAGAAATGTCGGTGCCACTTTTCAACGTTGCATGCAGAAATTCCTCCTCAAGCAACTCGGCAGAAATGCCCACGTCTATGTAGACGATATTGTGGTGAAGACGGAGAAGCGCGGCACCTTGCTGGAAGACCTCAAGGAGACCTTTGAAAATTTGCGCCGGTTTCAGATCAAGCTCAACCCTGAGAAATGCGTGTTTGGAGTACCAGCCGGCCAACTTCTAGGCTTCTTGGTCTCCGAACGCGGCATCGAATGCAACCCGGTGAAGATCAAGACCATAGAGAGAATGAAGATTCCTACCAAGCTGCGAGACATCCAAAAGTTCACCGGATGCCTGGCATCTTTGAATCGCTTCATCAGCCGGCTCGGAGAGAAGGCTCTCCCCCTCTACCGACTCATGAAGAAATCCACTCAGTTCGAGTGGAATGACCAGGCAGACCAAGCTTTCCACGAGCTAAAGAAGATGTTGTCCACACTGCCTGTCTTGGCGGCACCGACTGAGAAAGAGCCCATGTTCCTCTACATTGCCGCCACTAGCCGGGTGGTCAGCATAGTTATCGTGGCTCAGCGTCTAGAAGAAGGTCGAGCTCAGCTAGTCCAGAGGCCGGTATATTATTTGAGCGAAGTACTGTCCACCTCGAAGCAGAACTACCCGCACTATCAAAAGATGTGCTATGGTGTGTACTTCGCCTCCAAGAAACTCAAGCCCTACTTTCAAGAGCATCCCATCACGGTCGTATGCACTGCCCCGCTCGCCGAGATCATAGGCAGCCGGGATGCATCCGGCCGAATGGCAAAATGGGCCATTGCGTACTGGCTCCTTACACAATCTACTACCAGCCCCGCAATGCCATCAAGTCCCAGGCATTGGCCGACTTCCTTGCCGACTGGGCCGAGACCCAGTACCTGCCACCGCCCCCCGACTCTACTCATTGGTGAATGCACTTTGACGGATCCAAGATGCGCACCGGCTTGGGAGCCGGCATCGTCCTCACCTCTCCCAAAGGCGACAAACTCAGATACACATTGCAAATCCATTTTGCCGCCTCCAACAATGTGACCGAGTATGAGGCACTCATACACGGGCTCTGGCTAGCCAAAGAACTCGGCATCCACCGGATCCTATGCTATGGCGACTCGGACTTGGTGGTCCAGCAATCATCCGGCGACTGGGACGCCAAGGATGCAAACATGGCAAGCTACCATTTCCTCGTTCAGTAAATCAGCGGATGCTTCGAGGGGTGCGAGTTCCTCCACGTGCCACGGGCTGACAACGAGCAAGCAGATGCCCTGGCACGGAAAGGCTCCACCCGGCAAGGTATACCAACCGGCGTCGCCCTCCAACGCCTCCTCAAGCCGTCTGTCAAGCCATCTCCGGAATCTAGTTCCATCTTCGTGCCGCCTGACCCCGACGCAGTCGGATCCGACTTCGGGAACCAAGCAGGCGGCTCGGGGACTGCCATAGTCGAACCCGGCTCGAGGACTACTGCAGCCGGCCCGGGGACTGCACCGACACAGCAGGCGGCGGCCAACTCCAACTCTTCACAACCCAGCCCACCCGCCCTGGTTGCAGTAGCCATGTTGGCGATAGAAGAAGTCACAGCTCCATCATGGGCCCAGCCTATCCTCAACTTCCTGATAAACGGAGAACTGTCGACTGACGAGATCTCGGCAAGACAAGTCCAACGCCGAGCCGGAGCATACACAATAATGAACCGAGAGCTTGTTAGGCGCAGCGTTACCGGAGTCTTCCAGCGCTGCGTCGAGCCAGAGAGAGGCATAGCAATCCTCGAAGACATCCA
Organism: Triticum aestivum; assembly: GCF_018294505.1. Taxonomy (NCBI): domain Eukaryota; kingdom Viridiplantae; phylum Streptophyta; class Magnoliopsida; order Poales; family Poaceae; genus Triticum; species Triticum aestivum. Next base: position 453,814,914 of record NC_057807.1, on the reverse strand, counting down.
CCAGGGTGAATGCGGCCACCATGCGGCCTCAAGGTCACTCGTCGCCAAAGCTTTCCGCCATGGATTCTTCTGGCCGACTGCTTTGGAGGACGCCAAGGAGTTAGTCAAACACTGCAAAGGGTGCCAAATCTTCGGCTTCAAGCAGCACCTTCCGGCTTCTGCACTCAAAACCATCCCCCTCACCTGGCCTTTTGCCGTCTGGGGACTGGACATGATGGGCCCAATCAAGATGGCGCGTGGCGGCATGACACATCTGCTTGTTGCCGTGGACAAATTTACCAAGTGGACTGAAGCGAAGCCGATCAAGAAACTGAATGGGCCGACTGCTGTGACATTCATCGCAGATATTACAACCCGGTATGGGGTATCACACAACATCATCACCGACAATGGCACGAATTTTGCCAAGGGAGCACTGGCATGTTTCTGCGCGACACAGGGCATCCGACTGGACTTAGCGTCCGTTACCCACCCGCAGTCAAACGGCCAAGTCGAGCGGGCAAACGGCCTCCTCCTCTCCGGCATCAAGCCCCGATTGGTCGTGCCGCTGGAGCGTTCGGCCGACTGTTGGCTCGACGAGCTGTCGACCGTCCTCTAGAGTCTGCGCACTACCCCGAACAAGTCAACTGGCTTCACCCCTTTCTTCCTTGTATATGGTGCCGAGGCTGTCATCCCAACTGACATCGAGTTCGACTCACCTCGGGTCACCATGTACACGGAGGCGGAGGCCAAGGAAGCACGAGAAGACGATGTCGACTTGCTGGAAGAAGGCCGGCTGTTAGCCCTCAGCCGGTCCGCCATTTACCAGCAGGGTCTATGCCGTTACCACAGCTGGAAGGTAAAGCCAAGATCCTTCCAAGAGGGTGATCTTGTGCTCCGGCTGATCCAGCGAACAGCCGGCCAACACAAGCTGTCGGCCCCTTGGGAAGGCCCCTTCATCATCAGCCGGGCTCTAGACAACGACTCCTACTACCTGATCAACGCGCAGAAGCTGAAGGCACGCAAGAGAGATGATTCCGGCGAGGAGTCGGAGCGACCATGGAACGCCAATCTTCTCCGAAGATTTTACAGTTAAAATGCAGTATGTACCACGCTACCTTTTGTATTAAGTACGAGACAACGGGCCCCCCGAGGAGTACTCGGAGACTACCCCCTTTTATCTATGAATGATGGGTATCATACCCATGGTTATGCCACTACATTCGTTTTTTTTCGTCCGGCACCAGGTTCGATCAGTCGGCTCGGGGACTTGCCGCCTTGAGTTATATTCAAAGTTCTACCTACAACCAGACAAGTAGTGTGCCGACACCCAAGCCCTCCCTTGTTGAAAGTCGTAGCTCGAAGAATCGGCTGTCAGGCTAGCAAGAGCCAAAGGCAGGAAAGGATGCCCACACGAAAAACGGCTAAGGATTAACGAACTTATATAACCCAAGCCGGCTCCCCCCCCCCCGCCAACCGGCTGTCAGAGCAGCCGGCTGGCCGGCTTACCCTCTTACTCTGCTACAATCTAAGAAAGCTCGAGTACTTGTCCTCCCAGACGGCCAAGCCCTTACCCGGCCACAGACTGCAGAGCAGCTTTCCGGCTGGGAGGGCGGCGACCAAGGGAGGGCAGCAAAGGAAAACAGCCAAAAGATGAAAAGCAAGTAGGAATGGAAGCCAAGCACATGCATAATTATATTTACACAAAAGGCCTTCGAAAGGCCGGCATTCGTCATAGTTTGAATACACCCCCAATGGGTGGAACTGTGCGAATTTAATAAAAAGTTGTTCAAGGAGTAACGAGCAGGAAAATAAAGACGGTGAGTCATGCCAAGGGAGCAACTAGGGAGTCGGGCAAGTTGGTGGAGACGACAGTATCGGCTGGAGGAGTGGCCGGCTGGCGAGTTTCGGCTTGATCGTCACCTGCGGCAGGTGGCGTGTTCGCACACGCCTCGTTGCTGGAGGCACGATCAGGCTGAGGCTGGCTGGTTGCGCCACCATTCGGCACAATGTCTTCGCCATCTTCCTCCTCCTCCTCTTCGCCCTCGTCGCTGGAGTCGATCTCCTCTGCCGAGTCTTCACCGTCTTCCGGGTTCAGCCTGAACCATTCCTCCGGCTGAGCGACACCGTCTTCGTTTACCTCAGGAGCAAAGGCGCTGGTGTCGGTGAAGTCGGCGATCACCGAGGTGTGCTGGGTGATAGCCGGCCGCACCACCTCCAGCTCTTTGTCATCCTCCTGCCGCCAGGTGCGCAGCTGGTCCAAATTCAGCCTAGGATACCAAGCCCGGACGAACTCTAGCACCCGCTGAGCGCTGGACCGAGCTGCTGAAGCCTTTCAGGCCTCGAGGCAACCGACTGCTACCTCCAGCCAGTCGGTAGTCCTGCTGGCGATGCGGGGACTCACCTCGCCGGGCCAGAGGGCGGCTAGCATCTGCGCTCCAGCATGCTGAAGACGGCGGAGCATGCGATAGGCCGGCTGGAGGCGGGCTTGGATCGCCAGAAGCTGCTCCTCAATTGACCGGTTGGCATCCGGTGCAATCTCAACCCCAGCCTGCCGCCGGGCCTCACATGAGCTTCGATGGCTTGGTTGGCAGCGACGGAGTAACCGGGGAAGTATTCTTCACAAAGAAGAAAGAAATAGAGCAAATCAGAAGATATACCAGATAACAAGGATGAGCAAAGGAGCAAAGAAGAAGGCGGCCTACCGTCAATCAAATCTTCAACCCGACCGTAGCCCTCGCTCAGTGCCTGCCTCGCCTCGGCCCAGCTTGCCGCCTTGGTCTCATACTCGGCTTTGAGGGCGGCCTCGCTGTCCTGCGCCGTCTTCAGGGCCGCCTTGTGGTTCTCCTCCTGGTCGGCCAGCTTCTTGGCCAGGCGGTCACGCTCCTGAACCAAGGCGTTGCACTCAGTTTCCTTGGCGCGAAGGGCGGTCTGAGCTCCACCCAGCTGCTCCCTCAAGTCGGCATTGGCTCCTGCCGATATGGAGAAGAAGAAGAAATTAAGGAAGAAGTCGTCAGGGAAGATCCGACCCGACTGCTCAGCAGTCGGCCCGAATCTCGGGGACTACACCCAGTGGGTGCGCTGGCGCGCCCCTGATGTCTACTACACAACCTTCTTCTTGTAGACGTTGTTGGGCCTGCAAGTGCACAGGTTTGTAGGACAGTAGCAAATTTCCCTCAAGTGGATGACCTAAGGTTTATCAATCCGTAGGAGGCGTAGGATGAAGATGGTCTCTCTCAAACAACCCTGCAACCAAATAACAAAGAGTCTCTTGTGTCCCCAACACACCCAATACAATGGTAAATTGTATAGGTGCACTAGTTTGGTGAAGAGATGGTGATACAGGTGCAAAATAGATAGTAGATAAAGGTATTTGTAATCTGAAATAATAAAAACAGAAAGGTAGCGACCGATAAAAGTGAGCGTAAACGGTATTGCAATGATAGGAAACAAGGCCTAGGGTTCATACTTTCACTAGTGCAAGTTCTCTCAACAATAATAACATAGATAGGTCATATAACAATACCTCAACATGCAACAAAGAGTCACTCAAAAGCCACTAATAGCGGAGAACAAACAAAGAGATTATGGTAGGGTACGAAACCACCTCAAAGTTATCCTTTATGTTCTATCTATTCAAGAGTTTGTAGTAAAATAACATGAAGCTATTCTTTCCGCTCAATATATCATAGAGTTCATACTAGAATAACACCTTAAGACACAAATCAACCAAAACCCTAATGTCACCTAGATACTCCATTATCACCTCAAGTATCCATGGGCATGATTATACAATATGCATCACACAATCTCAGATTCATCTATTCAACCAACACAAAGTACTTCAAAGAGTGCCCCAAAGTTTCTACCGGAGAGTCAAGAACGTGTGCCAACCCCTATGCATAGGTTCATGGGCGGAACCCGCAAGTTGGTCACCAAAACATACATCAAGAGGCACATGATATCCCATTGTCACTACAGATAAGCACGGCAAGACATACATCAAGTGTTCTCATAAAAGACGCAATCCGATAAGATAACTTCAAAGGGGAAAACTCAATTCATCACAAGAGAGTAGAGGGGGAGAAACATCATAAGATCCAACTACAATAGCAAATCTCGGGATACATCAAGATCGTGCCATAGAGGGAACACGAGAGAGAACACGAGAGAGGGAGATCAAACACATAGCTACTGGTACATACCCTCAGCCCCGAGGGTGAACTACTCCCTCCTCGTCATGGAGAGCGCCGGGATGATGAAGATGGCCACCGGTGATGGATCCCCCCTCCGGCAGGGTGCCGGGAAGGGCTCCCGAGAGGTTTTTGGTGGCTATAGAGGCTTGCGGCGGCGGAACTCCCAATCTATCTGATATTCGATAGTTTTAGGGTACGTAGGCTTATATAGGCGAAAGAAGTCGGTCGGGGGGTGCTCGAGGGGTCCACGAGATAGGGGCGCGCCCTATAGGAGGGGATGCCCTCCAATCTCGTGGTGTCCTCGAGTATCTTCTGACTTGAACTCCACGTCTCCAGGATGATATTCTTCCAAAAAATCACGTTGCTGAAGGTTTCATTCTGTTTGGACTCCGTTTGATATTCCTTTGCTTCGAAATACTAAAACAGGCAATAAAACAGCAATATGGGCTGGGCCTCCGGTTAATAGGTTAGTCCCAAAAGTAATATAAAAGTATATAATAAAGCCCATAATCATTCAAAACACATAGTAATATAGCATGATTGCTTCATAAATTATAGATACGTTGGAGACGTATCAGTATCCCCAAGCTTAATTCCTACTCGTCCTCGAGTAGGTAAATGATAAAGAAAGAATTTGTGAAGTGTGAATGCTAGAGGCGCACAAGTTTGAACAATGATAATTTCAATCACCTTTACTAGCATCATTATATTTCATAACAATAGTTCATCTCATAAAACTTTTCACGGCAAAGTAACAAGCAATTCACATGTCAAAGCATAGACCATAAACTTTCTTGAAAACTAGCAAACTTCATTCTTAGTCATCAAACAATTGCAATTCATCTTACTTTCAGGAAGAGTCTATTTCAGAGCTTTGGTTTAGCAAACTTCACATACTCAACTATCATATAGTCTTCTACAATTGCTAACACTCACGCAATACTTGTGGTTATGAAGTTTTAATCAGACACAGAGAAAGATTGGGGCTTATAATGTTGTCTCCAAATGTATTCACCTTTGGGTGATGTCAACAATAATAGTTCATGCTAACGTACATCCAATTGGATATATATATCAGGATCACCCCAACACAAAGTGCTTGCCAAACGATAAAATGAAAAAGGGAAAGGTGAAGATCACCTTGACTCTTGCTAAGTAAAGAATAAAGTAAAAGATAGGCCCTTCGCAGAGGGAAGCAGGGATTTGCAGAGGTGCCAGAGCTCGATTTTATAATAGAGATAAATAATTTTGAGAGGTCTGATCTCATTGTCAACATAACAACCAAGAGTTCCCAATATCTTCCATACTACATACATTATAGGCGGTTCCCACGCGGAATGGTAAAAGTTTATACTCCCCCAACCACCAACAAGCATCAATCCATGGCTTGCTCGAAACAACAAGTGCCTCCAACTAACAACAATCCTGGGGGAGTTTTGTTTCATTATTTTGATTTGATTTTGATCTTTTTGATCATGGGACTGGGCATCTCGGTTACCGCCACTTTCTCGTGAATGAGGGGCGGAGTCCACTCCTCTTGAGAATAACCCACCTAGCATGGAAGACACTGACAACCCCTAGTTACTACATGAGCAATTCGGGCATACAAAACAGATTATAATTTGAAGGTTTAGAGTTTGGCACATGCAAATTTACTTGGAATGGCAGGTAAATACCGCATATAGGTAGGTATGGTGGATACTCATGGCAAAACTGGGTTTAAGGATATTGGATGCACAAGCAATATTCCCGCTTAGTACAAATATTTAGGCTAGCAAGAGGAGAAAGGCAAGCTCAACATGTTTGAATGATCCATGACAATATACTTTAACTGAGATGCGAGAAAACATAACCCATTACGTTGTCTTCCTTGTCCAACATCAACTCTTTAGCATGTCATACATAATGAGTGCTCACAATTATAAAAGATGTCTATGATAATATATTTATATGTGAAATCTCCCTTCCTTCAATATTTTTTCATGAATTGTTCAAATGACTAATACAATGCTTGCTAACCGTCAATAAATTTACAACCTCTACTTCTTAGATGTGAAGTCATTACTCCCCATGGGATAAGCAAATGAAACATATATAATTTCAGATTTATGACATTCAACTCATTCAACCATTTACTCATAGGATATAAGTGAAGCACACGAGTAAATGAAAAGCTACTCCAAAAAGATATAAGTGAAGATCAATGAGTAGCTAAATAATTATGCAACTATGCAAAGACTCTCTCTCATTAAAGAATTTCAGATCTTGGTATTGTATTCAAGCAGCAAGAAAAACAAAATAAAATGACATTGCAAGGATAGCACAACTCATGTGAAGAAGCAAAAACTTAGGCTCAACCGATACTAACCGATAGTTGTTGAAGAAGAAAGGTGGGATGCCTACCGGGGCATCCCCAAGCTTAGATGCTTGAGACTTCTTGAAATATTATCTTGGGGTGCCTTGGGCATCCCCAAGCTTGAGCTTTTGTGTCTCCTTAATTCCTTTCATGTCACGGTTTCTCTTTTTATCAAAAGCTTCATTCACAACAAACTCAACAAGAACTCGTGAGATAGGTTAGTATAAACCAATGCAAAACCATATCATCTTCTACTGTAACAAATCACTAACATTATTATTCAACATTGAATACTAAATGTCTCTGCATATTTAATACTCCTATCCTCAAATAGAATCATTAAACAAGCAAACATATGCAAACAATGCAACCATAACAGCAATCTGTCAAAACAGTACAGTCTGTAAAGAATGCAAGAGTATCAATGCTTCCCTGACTCCAAACATTATGAACTAAAATTCCCACTGTAATAAATTTATCAGAGCTTAATATGCAAAAATATTCAATGTTATACCATTCTCTGACTTTTCTAGGGAATTTTTGCAACAGCGGTAAACTTTCTGTTTTCAAACAGCAACATGTATACTAGCAAAATAAGCATGGCAAAGGCTATCCTTGACTTTTTATTGAAACTAAATATGCAAAACATTATTCTAACTAACATCAAGCAAAAGCTAGCAAAATAAAATGACGCTTCAAGCAAAACACATATCATGTGGCGAATAAAAATATAGCTCCAAGTAAAGTTACCGATGAACGAAGACGAAAGAGGGGATGCCATCCGGGGCATCCCCAAGCTTAGGCTCTTGGTTGTCCTTGGATATTACCTTGGGGTGCCTTGGGCATCCCCAAGCTTAGGCTCTTGCCACTCCTTATTCCATAGTCCATCGAATCTTTACCCAAAACTTGAAAACTTCAACCACATAAAACTCGAAACAAAACTCGTAAGCTCCGTTAGTATAAGAAAATAAAACCACCACTTAGGTACTGTAATGAACTCATTCTAAATTCATATTGGCGTAATATCTACTGTATTCTAACATCTCTATGGTTCATACCACTTAATACTAGCCATAGATGCATCAAAATAAGCAAACAACACATAGAAAACAGAATCTGTCAGAAACAGAACAGTCTGTAGTAATCTGTATCAAACGTATACTTCTGGAATCCAAAAAATTATGAAATAAATTTATGGACCTGAGTAATTTGTGTATTAATCATATGCAGAAAGAATCAACCTAAAAGCACTCTCCAGTAAAAAATGGCAGCCATTCTCGTGAGCGCAAAAGTTTCTGTTTTTTACAGCAAGATCATATAAACTTCACTCAAGTCTTCCCAAAGGTTCTACTTGGCACTTTACTGAAACAAGAGCTATAAAACATGATTACTACAGTATCATAATCATGTGGACACATAAAAACAGTAAGGATAAATATTGGGTTGTCTCCCAACAAGCGCTTTTCTTTAATGCCTTTCTAGCTAGGCATGATGATGGCAATGATGCTCACATAGAAGATAAGAATTGAAACATAAAGGGAGCATCATGAAGAATATGACTAGCACATTTAAGTCTAACCCACTTCCTATGCATAGGGATTTTGTGAGCAAACAATTGATGGGAACAATAATCAACTAGCATAGGAAGATAAAACAAGCATAGCTTCAAGATTTTCAACACATAGAGAGGAAACTTGATATTATTGCAATTCCTACAAGCATATGTTCCTCCCTCATAATAATTTTCAGTAGCATCATGACTGAATTCAACAATATAACAAGCACCTAAAGCATTCTTTTCATGATCTACAAGCATAGAAAATTTACTACTCTCCACATAAGCAAAATTCTTCTCATGAATAGTAGTGGGAGCAAACTAAACAAAATAATTATCATGTGAGGCATAATCCAATTGAAAACTAAAATCATGATGACAAGTTTCATGTTTATCATTATTCTTAATAGCATACAAGTCATCACAATAATCATCATAGATAGCAACTTTTTTCTCATAATCAATTGGAACCCCTTTCGAAATAGTGGAATCATCACTAAATAAAGTTGACACTTTTCCAAATCCACTTTCATATTCATCACAAATAGATTCAACATCCTCCAAAATAGTGGGATCACTACTTCCTAAAGTTGACACTCTTTCAAACCCACTTTCATCAATATAATCATCATAAATAGGAGGCATGCTTTCATCATAATAAATATTCTCATCAAAACTTGGGGGACAAAAAATATCATATTCATCAAACATAGCTTCCCCAAGCTTGTGGCTTTGCATATCATTAGCATCATGGATATTTAAGGAATTCATACTAACAACATTGCAATCATGCTCATCATTCAAAGATATAGTACCAAACATTCTAATGCATTCTTCTTCTAGCACTTGAGCACAATTTTCCTTTCCATCATTCTCACGAAAGATATTAAAAAGACGAAGCGTACGAGACAAACTTAACTCCATTTTTTTGTAGTTTTCTTTTATAAACTAAACTAGTGATAAAACAAGAAACAAAAAGATTCGATTGCAAGATCTAAAGATATACCTTCAAGCGCTAACCTCCTCGGCAACGGCGCCAGAAAAGAGCTTGATGTCTACTACACAACCTTCTTCTTGTAGACGTTGTTGGGCCTGCAAGTGCACAGGTTTGTAGGACAGTAGCAAATTTCCCTCAAGTGGATGACCTAAGGTTTATCAATCCGTAGGAGGCGTAGGATGAAGATGGTCTCTCTCAAACAACCCTGCAACCAAATAACAAAGAGTCTCTTGTGTCCCCAACATACCCAATACAATGGTAAATTGTATAGGTGCACTAGTTCGGTGAAGAGATGGTGATACAGGTGCAAAATAGATAGTAGATAAAGGTATTTGTAATCTGAAATAATAAAAACAGCAAGGTAGCGAGCGATAAAAGTGAGCGTAAACGGTATTGCAATGATAGGAAACAAGGCCTAGGGTTCATACTTTCACTAGTGCAAGTTCTCTCAACAATAATAACATAGATAGGTCATATAACAATCCCTGAACATGCAACAAAGAGTCACTCCAAAGCCACTAATAGCAGAGAACAAACGAAGAGATTATGGTAGGGTACGAAACCACCTCAGAGTTATCCTTTCTGTTCTATCTATTCAAGAGTTCGTAGTAAAATAACATGAAGCTATTCTTTCCGCTCAATCTATCATAGAGTTCATACTAGAATAACACCTTAAGACACAAATCAACCAAAACCCTAATGTCACATAGATACTCCATTGTCACCTCAAGTATCCGTGGGCATGATTATACGATATGCATCACACAATCTCAGATTCATCTATTCAACCAACACAAAGTACTTGAAAGAGTTCCTCAAAGTTTCTATCGGAGAGTCAAGAACGTGTGCCAACCCCTATGCATAGGTTCATGGGCGGAACCCGCAAGTTGGTCACCAAAACATACATCAAGAGGCACATGATATCCCATTGTCACCACAGATAAGCACGGCAAGACATACATCAAGTGTTCTCATAAAAGACTCAATCTGATAAGATAACAAGGGGAAAACTCAATTCATCACAAGAGAGTAGAGGGGGAGAAACATCATAAGATCCAACTACAATAGCAAAGCTCGGGATACATCAAAGAGGGAACACGAGAGAGAACACGAGAGAGGGAGATCAAACACATAGCTACTGGTACATACCCTCAGCCCCGAGGGTGAACTACTCCCTCCTCGTCATGGAGAGCGACAGGATGATGAAGATGGCCACCGGTGATGGATCCCCCCTCCGGCAGGGTGCCGGGAAGGGCTCCCAAGAGGTTTTTGGTGGCTACAGAGGCTTGCGGCGGCGGAACTCCCGATCTATCTTGATATTCGATAGTTTTAGGGTACGTAGGCTTATATAGGCGAAAGAAGTCGGTCGGGGGGGGGGGTGCTCGAGGGGTCCACGAGACAGGGGGCGCGCCCTACAGGGGGGCGCCCTCCTATCTCATGGAGACCTCGAGTATCTTCTGACTTGAACTCCACGTCTCCAGGATGATATTCTTCCAAAAAATCACGTTGCCGAAGGTTTCATTCCGTTTGGACTCCATTTGATATTCCTTTTCTTCGAAATACTAAAACAGGCAATAAAACAACAATATGGGTTGGGCCTCCGGTTAATAGGTTAGTCCCAAAAGTAATATTAAAGTGTATAATAAAGCCCATAATCATTCAAAACACATAGTAATATAGCATGAATGCTTCATAAATTATAGATACATTGGAGACGTATCAGCCCCCACATGAGATAAAAACCAAAAGCACTCACTCCGGCTTTCCGTCAGCTCGGTGGTCTTCTGATTCATCTCCCGGGCCTGGGAGTTGAAGGTAGCAGCGTGGAGGTTGTGGTAGTCCTGCAAATAGGACGAAGGTGCGAACAAGAACAAGTCATTAAATCAAAGTCTTCGGAGAAGTTCCAAGCCACCTGCTCAGCAGCCGACTCGGAACTCGGGGACTACACCCAGTGGGTGCGCTGACGCGCCCCCACAGAAGAAATCAAGAGCAAGAAGACTCACCCGAATGGCCGACTGCGTTGCAAGAAACTCTTGGGTGTATTGTTTCAGCGTGGCGGCCTGGGACTGAAGCCGGCTCCGAACATCCTGCGCTGCCACATTCAGCATGTCCGTTCCACCGCCCGGCGTCCACCCTGGCGAGCTGACGCTGGCCGTCTCCAGGCCATGGGCCAACGAGCTGGAGCCCACGGCCCTCTGCGGCTCCGGCTCTGAAGTCGCCTTCCCTGCGTGCCGACGAGTCGGTGACAGGACCACAAGGTCCGCCCCCACAGTCGGCTCACCTCCAGCCGGCTGCACAGGCGGCGCCTCAGGCTGGCCGCCTTGGCCCATCCCGGCTGATGGTGGCGGTACCGCCTCTCCCTCCGGGACGACTATGTCGCCCCCTCCCTCTCCATTGCCGGCTGGTCGCGGTCGGCTTCCTCTGGCGGGGGCACCGGGATATCGGGGGCCACGGTGCGGAGGTGGGTGACGAGTTGTGGAGGCTGGCTATGCAGGGCCTCCGCCGCCCTCTCTGCGGCCGCGGCCTCCGCCTGAGCCTTGGCTGCCACATCGGCCTGCGCCTCAGCCGACTCCGCCGCTATATCCTGAGTCGCCTTGGTGGCGGCCGCCCTCTGCTCTTCCGCCTCCCGCTCCTCCCGCGCCTCCCGTGCGTTTCGCTCCGTCGCTGCTTGGAGCTCGGCACGGGGGTCTACGCGGCGGGAACTTGCAGATCCTCCCGCCCCTCCAACTATGGAGGCGGCTGTAGTCCGCTCAAGAGAGAGCGGAGCCCTGGTTGATAAGACAAGAAAAGGCTTAGAAGAATGCCGACTGAAGAGAAGAAAGAAAGGTGTGCGAGAATTAACACTTACGCTGAAACTGCCTGCGGCTGCTTCACCACCTTGAGGAAGCGGGCCGCCTTCGCAGCCGCCTCATCCTGCTTGGTCGCCGCTGCAGAACCCTTGGGCTTCTTTGGCCGACCACCAAAGAGAGTCGGCGCCGCCCGGCGTTTCTGTGCGCCGCCCCGTGCAGCTGGCCCGCCAGAAGGGCCCGCGCCTTGATGGTCGGACGCCGGCTGGCGGCGCGGAATAGGTTCGGCCTCGTCATCATCCGGCCAGTCCTCGAAACCGGTGGTGAACCCGGAGCCGCCTGCCTCGCCACCTCCCCCTACGGCGTCGTCGTCCAAGGCGGCCGCCCCCAAGTCGGGGTCGTCAAGGTCGTCCGCCACACGATCGGGAGCGAACTCGCGTTCCTCCCCCACGGTCCGGGCTGACGGATGAAGGAGGGGGTTGTGATTAAAAAGAAGCCGACTAGTCAGAAGCTGGCCAGAGAGAACTCGGCAACAAGGAAAGAAGGAAGGCTTACCACAGGCGGGGGGTCAGCGCAAGAATACAGCTCCTTGCCGTACCGCCACTCCTCGGTGAGCTTGCAGTTGGCGATGTAGTTCACCATGTAAGATACCTCGTCGTGAGGCATCTCCTTGGTGCTCAGCCGGCTTGGGTCGAAGCGGCCACTCATCTGGCAGATCAGATGAGGGCGGCCTTCGAGCGGGAGCACCCAGCGCTCCACGAAGGCGGCTATCAGGTCGGGCCCGGTTAGGCCCTCCGACTGGATCAGCACCCGAAGCCGGGCGACGGCGCCAGCCCCAGCCGGCGTCAGCGACCTGGCCCGGTAAGACCACAAGGGCTGTCTCCCAGCTGGCGGGCCGGCTACGTAAGCCGGCATATTGACATAGTCGCCCCTGCGACACGACGTTCTTCACATAAAAGTAAGATTTCTGCCAAAGCTTCACCGACTGGATCAACGCGATGGGCGGAAACGGGTTGTCGGATGTCGATCTCTGTATGGCGATGAAGGCTCCGCATGGAGCCGGCACGCCCGCGACGACCATACCGAGCTTGGACTGGAAGAACTCCCCCCAAAGTTCAATGGTGGGGAGGACGTCGAGGAAGCCTTCGCACAGAGTGACGAAGGCCGACAGCAGCACCACCGTGTTTGGAGTAAGGTGGTGCGGCTGGAGATGATAAAACTCGAGAAATGAGCAGAAGAAGCCGCTCGTAGGAAGGCCGACGCCGCGCAGGCAGTGCGAGTAGAAGATCACTCGCTCGCTGAAAGTGCAACTATCCCTAGGTGGTTTTGGTAATTCATAGCATCATATAGCTCATTGAGCTAATACTATTCCAAGACAATTATTTCAGGAAAGCTCAATGAATGGCATGGCATGGATGATGAAAGTGGATCCCTCAAAATATCAAGGACAAAGGATTGGCTCAAGCTCAAAAGCTCAAGACTCTTCATTTTACATTTTAGTGATCCAAGATCACATTGAGTCTATAGGAAAAGCCAATACTATCAAGGAGGGATGAGGTGTTGCTTAATGAGCCTCTTGCTTCATGCGCTTAGTGATATGCTCCAAAAACCCTCAACTACTTTCTCACATCCTCATATGACCCAAACCTAAAGTCAAAATTGGTCACACCGATTCTTTCTATCCGGTGCCACCGAGTTTAAATGTCATAGCCACTGCCACAAACCCTAGGCAAATCGGTCTCACGATAGGGATCTCGGTCTCACCGAGATGGGATTGTAATCTCTCTGTTTCCCTTCGTAACGTTTCAGTCTAACCGAAGTGAGCGATCGGTCCCACCAAGATTGCAATGTAAACTCTCTGTTTCCCTTTCGTAACATTTCGGTCTCACCGAAAAGAGCGAATCGGTCCCACCGAGTTTACCTGACCAACTCTCTGGTTAGCTAATTACCAAAACCGGTCTCACCGAGTTTGTGTAATCGGTCTCACCGATATTACGTTATGCCCTAACCCTAACCATATCGGTCTTACCGAGTTGCATTTCGGTCCCACCGAAAATCCTAACGGTCACTAGGTTTACTAAATCGGTCTGACCGAGTTTGTTATTTCGGTCCCACCGAGATTGGTAAATTGTGTGTAACGGTTAGATTTTGTGTGGAGGCTATATATACCCCTCCACCTCCTCTTCATTCGTGGAGAGAGCCATCAGAACAAACCTACACTTCCAACTTACCAGTTCTGAGAGAGAACCACCTACTCATGTGTTGAGGCCAAGATATTCCATTCCTACCATATGAATCTTGATCTCTAGCCTTCCCCAAGTTGCTTTCCACTCAAATCTTCTTTCCACCAGATCCAAATCCTATGAGGGAGAGTTGAGTGTTGGGGAGACTATCATTTGAAGCACAAGAGCAAGGAGTTCATCATCAACGCACCATTTGTTACTTCTTGGAGAGTGGTGTCTCCTAGATTGGCTAGGTGTCACTTGGGAGCCTCCGACGAGATTGTGGAGTTGAACCAAGGAGTTTGTAAGGGTAAGGAGATCGCCTACTTCGTGAAGATCTACCGCTAGTGAGGCAAGTCCTTCGTGGGCGACGGCCATGGTGGGATAGACAAGGTTGCTTCTTCGTGGACCCTTCGTGGGTGGAGCCCTCCGTTGGCTCACGCAACTGTTACCCTTTGTGGGTTGAAGTCTCCATCAACGTGGATGTACGATAGCACCACCTATCGGAACCACGACAAAAACATCCGTGTCTCCAACTGCGTTTTAATCCTCCAAACCCTTCCCTTTACTTTCTTGCAAGTTGCATGCTTTAATTTCCGCTGCCTATATACTCTTTGCATGCTTGCTTGAACTGCGTGATGATTGCTTGACTTGTCCAAAGTTGCTAAAATCTGCCAAACTCTAAAACTGGGAAAATGTTAAGTTTTTAATTGGTCCAGTAGTCTAATCACCCCCCCCCCTCTAGACATAATTCAAGGTCCTACAAGTGGTATCAGAGCTTTGGTCTCCATTTGCTTTGATTTCCATAGCTTTTGGTGGTCATTGCCTTGGTTTCACAACCTAGGAGAGTATGGCATCTAGCGAGGGAAATTATCACCGTAGAGGTCCTTACTTTGATGGAACTAATTTTGCTAGTTGGAAGCATAAGATGAAAATGCATATTCTCGGACATAACCCCGCCGTTTGGGCTATTGTTTGTATTGGCTTGCAAGGTGAATTCTTTGATGGGAGAGAACCAAACCGTGAAGCGAGTGCGGATGAATTGAAGATGTTGCAATACAACGCTCAAGCTTGTGATATCCTCTTCAATGGTTTATGCCCCGAAGAATTCAACAAAATCAGCCGTCTTGAGAATGCAAAGGCAATTTGGGACACTTTGATTGATATGCATGAAGGTACCGACTCCGTCAAGGAATCCAAATTGGATGTGCTCCAAAGTCAGCTTGACAAGTTCAAAATGAAGGATGGTGAAGGTGTCGCTGAAATGTACTCTAGGCTTGCTCTTTTCACAAATGAGATTGCCGGCTTAGGGAGTGAAGAGATGACCGACAGATTCATCATCAAGAAGATCCTAAGAGCATTGGATGGAAAATATGATACCGTGTGCACATTGATTCAAATGATGCCCAATTACAAGAATCTCAAGCCAACGGAAGTCACTGGTAGAATTGTTGCTCATGAGATGTCACTCAAGGATAAGGAGGAACTTAACAACAAGTCAAGTGGTGCTTACAAAGCCTCATGTGAAGCCCCCACATCATCAAGTGAGAAACAAACCTTCAATGAAGAATTGAGCTTAATGGTGAAGAATTTCAATAAATTCTACAAGAGTAGAAGCAAAGAAAGAAGCTCTAAGTCAAGGTCCTACAATGACAAGAGATCTTCCAGTCGAGAGCGAAATTGCTACAATTGTGGGAGACCCGGACACTATTCCAATGAGTGTACGGCACCCTACAAAATAAGAGAAGATTCTCCTAAAAGAAGAATTAGAAGAGAAGAATCACCGCCAAGAGAGAGGAGGAGTAGAGGTGATCGTTATGAACGAAGAACCTCCCGGAGAAGCAAAGATTCGGAAAGGAAGGACAAGTCATCAAAGAGCTACACAAAACAAAGACATCAAGCTCATGTTGGTGAATGGGTATCCGGTTCCGACTCTGAACATCACTCCGAGAGAAGCTATCACTCCGAATCCGAACATACTCAAGATGAAGGTGTTGCCGGTCTAGCACTTGTGACAACCAACTCCTACGACATATTTGACTCACCAAATGAAGGAATTGGAAGATGCTTCATGGCTAAAGGCCCTAAGGTAACTCATCCCGAGTAAGTTGATTTCAATAGTGATGAAGATGACTTGCTAGGTGATGATGATTTACTTATTGACAACTCTAGTGATGAATACTATGATGAAACATCAATTAATCATGCTAAACAAGATGAAACGAATGACAATGATAAGGAGAAGATTGAGCTTCTAACTAAAGAACTAAACACTCTCAAGTTAGCTCATGAAACTATCTTTGAAAATCATCGAGAACTTTTAAGGGCTCATGAGAAGTTACGCTTTGAAAAGCTCAATCTTGAGCAAGAGCATGAGTTCTTAAAATCAATCAATGATGATCTTCGCAAGAAAAGTTCTTCTTATATTGCCAAGTGTTTACTCTTATCTACTTACATGCCTCAAGTCAAGTCTAGTAACAAGAACAAGAAAGATTCTTCACAATAACAATGCTAAATCCAATATTGTTGCTTCTAGCAGTTCTCTTGATTCCACTAATGATTCTCTTAGCCAAGTTACACTTGAGAAAGAAAATAGCTTATTCAAGGGAATTATAGAGAAAGGTGTATACAAGAGCCTTGCCGGGAGTAAGCAATTCGAGGAAATTGTACACAAGCAAGGAAGGCACCGGAAGAATCAAGGTGTTGGTTTTGAACGAAAGTTTAATGCCAATGGAGTTGAGTGGGAAGAAGATCAATACCCCAAGACGAAGTTTGTTCCTGAACAAGAGAAGTATGATCCTACTTCCTTCAAGGGGACACAAGCACAAGATGATCTTCCACCACAAGACCACAAGGACAAAGGCAAGGACAAGCTTCAAGAGGAGGTTGATGCATTTGAAGAAGCACCTAAGGCCTTGGTCAAGTGGGTTCCCAAGACTACGTCAAGTTCTACTTCATCAAGCACAACTACTACACCAAGGATTCCCATCAAGATGATGTGGATCCTGAAGAAGAAGAACTAGAGAGTTCTTGAGGGTGACTCCGCCAACATTCTTCACTCATATCATTATGGCAAGGACAAGTGCAATCAACTTCCACATCTTGCACTAGTTCAAGGAGTCACAAACCCTCATGTTGGTAAGGCAAGGGACAAGGTAACCTAATATTTTCATGGACATCATATTGTGTGTGCATCACTCTATGTCTATGGATGTTCTTGTTTGTTACTTGTGGGACTAACCTGTGTAGGTATTGAAAGTGCAACTCACTCCAAAGGATTACTCCAAAAGATCTACATCAACATTGAGCATCCACATCTTCAACACCTACATGAAGTCATCATCGACAAAACCCAAGGTTAGTTCATCCCTCTAAGGGGGGGTCTCACATCTAGGGGGAGCTTAACTCTAAAGAATTGAGTCAAAGCAACTCTAATGGTGTGAACACATCAATGCATTATGTAAAAGTGGTAACCCCACTTGAGCTTAAACGATGAGTATGACCTATGATCAAATGTTCTCATTTGACTCCTAAGTCAATATACTCATATATAGATGACCTAGTCATCGCCAATTGTTTGATAGATGCTAGAATTGGCTGTGCATGCTTTGCCACATATTTCATTTGTCATTTTATTGTGTGAGCATGTTGGTTGCATATTTTACTCATTCGAGGACATCCACTTGTTGTTTTGATTGATTGGCTTCTTTTTCCTTTGGCCAAGTGGAAGGACAAGAATGCCTAAGAACCTTCTCCAGCTATCTATGCTTTTCTCGTCTCAAACTCTATTCATGCTGCATCACAAAATTTGATCAAGTCAGATTCGAACCACTCTGTGTGAGGAGCACTTGGAGTCCCCGATTCGTCATAGACTTAAACTTCCAAAACTTCTTTGTGATTTTCGGTCTGACCGATTCCTCCATTTCGGTCCTACCGAGATCACTAAGTCGATCTAGGTTTTCAATCTCGGTGCAACCGATTTGAACTTTTCGGTCACACCGAGTTGCTGTAACTGTTAACAGTTATGCATCTCGGTGCCACCGAGTTGTTCCACTCGGTCACACCAACAGTGTCGGGCTATATATACTCACGGGAAAATTTTGGAAAACTTTCTCCGAAACCCCTCGCCCGCGCATAGCTCGCTCTGCCTAGCAGGTCTACGGATCATCGACTTCATCGCCAGCCGCCTCCTATCGCTGGTCTCTGCCGTTGTCAACGGATTTCTTCTCCGCCGTTGCCGCCGTAGCGAGTTCACCGCCGAACTAGGGTATGAACTCGATCACAGTGCTATCCTCATATAATTCTCAGCACATTGTGTTCGTAATGCATCTTGCCACGATTGAAACACTCCTATCCAGTCAATGCGATACTTAGAATAGATGTGATTCGAAAATTTAGGGTTAGGTTTCCGCCGAAACCATCTCGGACCCACCGAGTTGAAAAACTCGGTCCCACCGATTTGGCTAACGCCATTGCACTAGTAAGTCTCGGTCTGACCGAGAATTACAAATCGGTGTGACCGATTTTAGAACTTTGTGAAACCCTAGCAGTCTCGGTGCCACCAAACTGTGACTCGATCTGACCGAGTTCACTAGTTTAGGTTCCAAAACTGCTTCGGTATCACTGAGTTTGAAAATCGGTAGATCCGAAATGCTTTTTGTGGAAACTAAAACTAAGTTTTTTTTGAATCATTCTTTTGCAAAAATCTCAGCACTTTGTGATGCTCATCCACTCTATCTCATCTATAACTATTCACAGGGTCAGCAGTCAGTGTGTGCAGCATGTCAGACCAAAGTGATAGTCAGAACAAGTCAGCAGAGCAGATTCACATGAGTGAGGGCACTAGTCCCTCTAGCAGCTCAGATGAAGGGAGCAGAAGCACTCCCAGCAATTTTCCCAAAGCAGCCACAAGAGCAAGAAGGAAGAGAACCTGAGACTCTGAGGATGAGGATTATGTGGCAGTTGAAGATGAGGCTACTTCCAAGAAGGTAGTGCTCAAGAAGGTGCTCAGTTCAACTGCAGTTAAGCCAGACATGAAGATCAAAAGGCCAGCAGGGAGACAGCCAATGTCCAAAGCTAGAGGATCAACTCAAGTACCTGAAAAGCCTGATCCCAAAGAGCTAGCTGCAGAAGGAAAGAAAAGGAAGGAAAGGGTCAAGAAGACCATGGCCAGAGTTGTTGGTCAACCTTCCATGATGGAAGAGGGAGAAGAGGTTGCTGAACCAGCACCCAAGGCACAAAAGCTGATGGGTGATGCTATAAAGTCAGGGGCTGCAACATCAAAGCCCAAAGAAGCACCCAAAGCTGCCTCCAAGCCCAAGATTGCACCAAAGAGAAATACCAGGAGTATACCAGCAGCTGAGAAGAACAAGGCCCCAATGCCTGAAGTTGCTGCTGAGGAAGATGAAGAAGGGCAGATCCTAAGGAAACTCAAACCCAAGATCCCAGACCATAATGATGCTCATCCTATGGCTGAGAACATGAAGATTAGGAGAGATCTAGGGTTGAGGCTATGGAGAGAGTCAGATCCATATGCCACCAGGAGAAGGACTGCTGTTGATTACTGGTTCCACACCAAGGAGCAGCAGGACTTCTATGAGACAATCTTGTTGGACAAGAAGCCCATGGTGTGTGATATGAGGTGGGTCGACTGGACCTACATGAAGGAAAATGAGGAACACTATCCTAGAGTGCAAGACAGTTTCATTGCTTGTGGAGTTGCAGATTTTGTTGGGCAGAAGCTCACCAACTAGAATGCTGAACTCATTATGCAATTCTACTCCACAGCACACTTCTATCCAGATGGCAGGATAGTTTGGATGTCAGAAGGAACGAGATACCAGTCAACCATTGAGGAATGGGCAAGTCTGATCAATGCCCCAGAGGAGAGTGAAGATGACTTGGACATTTATGCCAAGAAGAAAATGGATCATAACTCAATGTCACATATGTACAAGGAGATCCCTGATGAAGCACTTGAGATTTTCAAGTTTGGATCAGTTCATTTTCTTCTGTCAGGGCTACCTAAAATCAACCAGATCTTAAGGCACACTCTTTTGCCCAAATAAGGTGATCACAACATGATTAGAGGGCATGCAATTAACTTGCTACATGTATTTGATGTGCCCCAAAAATTCAAGGTCATGAGCCTTATGGTCGAAACTATCAAGAGGACTGCAGCAGACCGAAAGAGAAGTTGTGGATATGCCCCACAGATTCAGGAGTTGATTAACTCAAAGATGGGCACAGGAAAATATCAGTTGGATAAGGAACATTTTGCTCTCTATCCAGACTTTGAGGACAATCAAGTTGTCATGAATGAGGATGAACCATCATCAGTGCAAGCTCAAGCAAAGAAGGAGAAAGCAAGGAAAGAGAAGGCTGCCAAGATGCCAACTCAAGAGGAGGCATCTGAGTATTTCTTGAAGAACAAACGGGAGCAGCTTGGTTACTTGATAGCATCAACACTGAGGATTGAGAAGGGGTTGGCCATCCTAACTCAAAACCAGGAGAGCCTGGAAAGAATCATGGAACAAAAATTCTATGATCTTGATGTCAAAGTAACTGAGATTCAGTCAGTTGTGGAACAGCTTCAGGATGACATGCAGGAGAGGAAGGGCAAGACAACCACTGATGCATTTGCCAGAGTACCTAGAGCTCAGAGGTCAGCTGCAGTGCATGTGACAGACACAAGAGCCACATCATCTGCACCAGCTACAGCTCCTACAGCTCCAGTGCAACCAGCACCAGCACCAACTCCTCCAGCTCCATCTACATCGACTGAAGCCTTCATTCTTGGAGTTATCCGGACACCTCCACCACCTGAAGACCAAGCCTGAGAGACGATCTAACACTATGCATTTTCCATGAACTTTTTGGTCACTTGTTGCCAAAGGGGGAGAAAAATGTATAGATCATAGGCTTCGAGAGAGAGATTTGTTGTTTTTTATCTCTTGTCTTCTCGGTTAAACTTGTTTGCTTTTGATTGCTTGAGATACTATGCAATTACCTGTGAGACATTGATGATCATGTGTTTGATCATAAGCTACACTTATGCATGTTTGATGATATTATCTTACTTATCCTTATATGATCATTCACTTTGCTTGGTGATGAGTGCATGTATTCAATCTTTATTATTTTAAGCGCTCCACCAAGATGTATGTGACATGGAAGAGTAACCCATGAGCCTAATTCCTTGTGCATTTGCAGTCCAAAGTAAATCTTAAAATATGCACAAATTTAGGGGGAGCTCTTGCTTATCACATACTTCTCAAAGCGACGAAGTTTTTCAATCTTATTATCATTTGTCGAAGCTTTGATCTATATGTTGTCATCAATTACCAAAAAGGGGGAGATTGAAAGTGCAACTATCCCTAGGTGGTTTTGGTAATTCATAACAACATATAGCTCATTGAGCTAATACTATTCCAAGACAATTATTTCAGGAAAGCTCAATGAATGGCATGGCATGGATGATGAAAGTGGATCCCTCAAAATATCAAGGACAAAGGATTGGCTCAAGCTCAAAAGCTCAAGATTCTTCATTTTACATTTTAGTGATCCAAGATCACATTGAGTCTATAGGAAAAGCCAATACTATCAAGGAGGGATGAGGTGTTGCTTAATGAGCCTCTTGCTTCATGTGCTTAGTGATATGCTCCAAAAACCCTCAACTACTTTCTCACATCCTCATATGACCCAAACCTAAAGTCAAAATTGGTCACACCGATTCTTTCTATCCGGTGCCACCGAGTTCAAATGTCATAGCCACTGCCACAAACCCTAGGCAAATCGGTCTCACGATAGGGATCTCGGTCTCACCGAGATGGGATTGTAATCTCTCTGTTTCCCTTCGTAACGTTTCAGTCTAACCGAAGTGAGCGATCGGTCCCACCAAGATTGCAATGTAAACTCTCTGTTTCCCTTTCGTAACATTTCGGTCTCACCGAAAAGAGCGAATCGGTCCCACCGAGTTTACCTGACCAACTCTCTGGTTAGCTAATTACCAAAACCGGTCTCACCGAGTTTGTGTAATCGGTCTCACCGATATTATGTTATGCCCTAACCCTAACCATATCGGTCTTACCGAGTTGCATTTCGGTCCCACCGAAAATCCTAACGGTCACTAGGTTTACTAAATCGGTCTGACCGAGTTTGTTATTTCGGTCCCACCGAGATTGGTAAATTGTGTGTAACGGTTAGATTTTGTGTGGAGGCTATATATACCCCTCCACCTCCTCTTCATTCGTGGAGAGAGCCATCAGAACAAACCTACACTTCCAACTTACCAGTTCTGAGAGAGAACCACCTACTCATGTGTTGAGGCCAAGATATTCCATTCCTACCATATGAATCTTGATCTCTAGCCTTCCCCAAGTTGCTTTCCACTCAAATCTTCTTTCCACCAGATCCAAATCCTATGAGGGAGAGTTGAGTGTTGGGGAGACTATCATTTGAAGCACAAGAGCAAGGAGTTCATCATCAACGCACCATTTGTTACTTCTTGGAGAGTGGTGTCTCCTAGATTGGCTAGGTGTCACTTGGGAGCCTCCGACGAGATTGTGGAGTTGAACCAAGGAGTTTGTAAGGGTAAGGAGATCGCCTACTTCGTGAAGATCTACCGCTAGTGAGGCAAGTCCTTCGTGGGCGACGGCCATAGTGGGATAGACAAGGTTGCTTCTTCGTGGACCCTTCGTGGGTGGAGCCCCTCCGTGGACTCGCGCAACCGTTACCCTTCGTGGGTTGAAGTCTCCATCAACGTGGATGTGCGATAGCACCACCTATCAGAACCATGACAAAAACATCCGTGTCTCCAACTACGTTTGAATCCTCCAAACCCTTCCCTTTACTTTCTTGCAAGTTGCATGCTTTAATTTCCGCTGCCTATATACTCTTTGCATGCTTGCTTGAACTGCATGATGATTGCTTGACTTGTCCAAAGTTGCTAAAATCTGCCAAACTCTAAAACTAGGAAAAGGTTAAGTTTTTAATTGGTCAAGTAGTCTAATCACCCCCCCTCTAGACATAATTCAAGGTCCTACACTCGCCCTCTTCCGGCGCCAGCGAAATCTCCCTCTCCAGCGTGAGACGGACCCGCATGTGATCCCTGCCCGGCAACCGCGGCGTCTTGTGGAGGAAGTCGATGTGGTCTTCACGGATGTTGGAGCCATCCCAGGAGCTCGACATCGGAGCCATGAGGATGGGAAGGCGACAGAAAGCGCGGCGACAAAGAGCGCACGATTCGGCGGTAGCAAGACTGCGGCACACCAAGAAGAATGGCGGAAAGGTGGCACGGTGGAGAGCCGCTACGGCGACGGAGAGGAAGAAGAAGAAGGGAATGGCGGAGCGAGGGCGAGCGTGCGAGCGACTGCTATTCCCCCTCCTCCCCCTACTTATAGCCCCGCATGGCGAAGCCGAGAAGGCAAGGCGTGTGGGGGCGTGGGATTAACTGCGCCCACTCCCCCACGTCCCGCGGTTATTGCGCCTTTACAGCGTGTGGAAACCGCCGCCGGAAGACATGCAGTCAGTTCGGGCCGCAAAAGATCCGCGCTCGGGCCGAGGCATGGAAGTGGCGGGCCCCCGGTCTGTAGCGCGTCCCGTCACGCGCGTGGGTTGGCAGGCCCTTCCAGCCGAAGGGTTCCACATGGCGCTCAGGCGGCGGGCGGCCAGCCCGCGGGCTGGTCAGTGAGCCAACTGGCTCCCGCCTTTAGATTTCGAAGAAACTTCGCCGAGAAGGCATGCATAAGTAAAGCTGGCTCCTAGCTGCCGGCTCTTCGGGATAGGAAGCTGGTTGAGCTTCTCGTTCCCCTTTTCAGCCACGAAGCCCAACCAGCTTCGGGGACTACTGTCAGAGTAAATGACCACGGGTAGCCTAGCCGGCTCCCTTTGGCCCTTTGAAAAAACAACAGGCCGATCGAGCGTTGGAGCACCCAAGACGCGGGGCCGCCTTCCTCCGGCCGGCTGCCTCACAAGCCGACTACCGAAAGGCGGCCCAGCCCTAAACTCTCTTGGAGGGCGCCACAATAGGGCCGACTCCAAGAAGCCGGCCACGAAATGACCGACTCCAAGAAGACCGACTCCAAGAGGCCGGCCACTGGCGAGCGGCCAGGGCCGTGCCCTCAAAGTCTGTACCCCCATAACGATGATGGGACAGGGCATGGCAACAGTAAAGCCTGCCACCCCCGAATCCCGGAGCATGCATGGCTACAGTACGCTGTACGGGGCAGCCATCACCCGTCCGGCGTGGCACTGTTGCCATGCTAATCATGACACCCTCCACGACGGGCTGCCAGTACGGCCCGCAGGCGGCGGGCCCCTTCGGTTAGAGAGACTCCCGAAGGCGGCCTTGCCCCCCCCCCCCCAGTCGGCCTGGGGCACGGCCGGCTTCCTATGACTGGCTTGCCCCCCTCCTCGGGGCACGCGCACCATTAAGGAGACAAGACGAGGTAAGGCTACAGTGAGAGCCCGCAAGGCGGCGGCACTATAGCCATGCTTACCTCGACAAAGCCCTCATCATCAGAGGCAGGGCAACAGTAACCAGCCCCCGACAAGACCCCCAAGCAGTGGGGCCGGCCTGTTGTCCAATGAGCCGGTAGCCGGCGGGACCCACCAGTCGGCGGGCCCCAGCAACCGGCGGAGAAGCCGGCGGCCATAGACACTGACGGCTAGGGCCGTGCCCAGCCAGATTACCATTGTACCCCCGGGGGTAGGCCTATATAACCCCCTCGGGGCACCCATGCAAAGGGTTGATCTCAGATAGTTTCAGACACCACTTGGAGAGGAGAAGAGAGCTAGCCTTGCCCCTCTTCCTCCTCTCGCCAAACAGCTCAAGGAGCCTCTTGTAGCCACTTAGTGATCTAGTGATCATGCGGAGACCCCGCAAAGCAGGAGTAGGGGTATTATCTCCACGGAGAGCCCCCAACCTGGGTAAGATCCGCCGGCGTGCATGTCTTCGCCTGATCCCGTTTCCAGGCACCGGCGATGTCTTACTGGCTCCCACAATGATAAGCCACCCATTGGCATATGTCGCACCTACCACCCGACAATGATAGTATTGGTAACATTAGCAAAAGTAAAGATAATAGTTTTGTAGTAACTGTAAAAGTAGCAACGGAAAAGTAAAAAAGCGAAGCACAATATGTGAAAAGCTCGTAGGCATTGGATCATTAATGGATGATTATGTCGGATGCGATTCCTCATGTAATAGCTATAAGATAGGGTGACACAGAACTAGCTCCAGTTCATCAATGTAATGTAGGCATGTATTCCGAATATAGTCATACGTGCTTATGGAAAAGAACTTGCATGACATCTTTTGTCCTACCCTCCCGCGGCAGCGGGGTCCTAGTGGAAACTAAGGGATATTAAGTCCTCCTTTTAATAGAAAACCGAACCAAAGCATTAGCACATAGTGAATACATGAACTCCTCAAACTATGGTCATCACCGAGAAGTATCCCGATTATTGTCACTTCGGGGTTGTCGGATCATAACACATAATAGGTGACTATAGACTTGCAAGATAGGATCAAGAACTCACATATATTCATGAAAACATAATAGGTTCAGATCTGAAATCATGGCACTCGGGCCCTAGTGACAAGCATTAAGCATAGCAAAGTCATAGCAACATCAATCTCAAAACATAGTGGATACTAGGGATCAAACCCTAACAAAACTAACTTGACTACATGGTAAATCTCATCCAACCCATCACCATCCAGCAAGCCTACGATGGAATTACTCACGCACGGCGGTGAGCATCATGAAATTGGTGATGGAGGATGGTTGATGATGATGATGGCGATGAATCCCCCTCTCCGGAACCCCGAACGGACTCCAGATCAGCCCTCCCGAGAGAGATTAGGGCTTGGCGGTGGCTTCACATCGTAAAACACGATGAAACTTCCTCTCTGATTTTTTTCTCCGCGAGACGGAATATATAGAGTTGGAGTTGAGGTCGGTGGAGCTCCAGGGGAGCCACGAGATAGGGGGCACGCCCAGGGGGTAGGGCGCGCCCCCACCCTCATGGACAGGGTGTGGGCCCCCTGGCCTTCATCTTTTGCCAGTATTTTTTATATTTGCCAAAAATTATCTCCGTGGATTTTCAGGTCATTCCAAGAACTTTTGTTTTCTGCACAATAAACAACATCATGGCAGTTCTGCTAAAAACAGCGTCAGTCTGGGTTAGTTTCATTCAAATCATGCAAGTTAGAGTCCAAAACTAGGGCAAAAGTATTTGGAAAAGTAGATACGTTGGAGATGTATTAACTCCCCCAAGCTTAAACCTTTGCTTTTGCTCAAGCAATTCAGTTGATAAACTGAAAGTGATAAAGAAAAACTTTTACAAACTCTATTTGCCCTTGTTGTTGTAAATATGTAAAGCCAGCATTCAAGTTTTCAGCAAAGATTATGAACTAACCATACTCACAATAACACTTAGGTCTCACATTTACTCATATCAATAGCATAATTAGCTAGCGAGCAATAATAATAAAACTCGGATGACAACACTTTCTCAAAACAATCATAATATGATATAACAAGATGGTATCTCGCTAGCCCTTTTTGAGACCGCAAAACATAAATGCAGAGCACCTTTAAAGATCAAGGACTTACTAAACATTGTAATTCATGGTAAAAGAGATGCAGTCAAGTCATACCCAATATAAACCAATAGTAATACATGCAAATAACAGTGTGCTCTCTAGCGGGTGCTTTTTAATAAGAAGGTGATGACTCAACATAAAAGTAAATAGATAGGCCCTTCGCAGAGGGAAGCAGGGATTTGTAGAGGTGCCAGAGCTCGATTTTAAAATAGAGATGGATAACATTTTGAGCGGCATACTTTTACTGTCAACGCAACAACTATGAGATGGCTATATCTTCCATACTACATGCATTATAGGCAGTTCCCAAACAGAATGGTAAAAGTTTATACTCCCCCACCACCAACAAGCATCAATCCATGGCTTGCTAGAAACAACGAGTGCCTCCAACTAACAACATCCCTGGGGGAGTATTGTTTAATTATTTTGATTTACTTTGATCTTTTTGGATCATGGGACTGGGCATCCCAGTTACCGGCCCTTTTCTCGTGAATGAGGAGCGGAGTCCACTCCTCTTTAGAATAACCCACCTAGCATGGAAGATACAGGCAGCCCTAGTTGAAACATGAGCTGCTCGAGCATACAAACAGAATTTCATTTGAAGGTTTAGAGTTTGGCACATACAAATTTACTTGGAACGGCAGGTAGATACCGCATATGGGAAGGTATGGTGGACTCATATGGAACAACTTTGGGGTTTAAGGAGTTTGGATGCACAAGCAGTATTCCCGCTTAGTACAGGTGAAGGCTAGCAAAAGACTGGGAAGCGACCAACTGAGAGAGCGGCAACAGTCATGAACATGCATTAAAATTAATTCACACCGAGTACAAGCATGAGTAGGATATAATCCACTGATGTCTACTACACAACCTTGTTCTTGTAGACGTTGTTGGGCCTCCAAGTGCAGAGGTTTGTAGGACAGTAGCAAATTTCCCTCAAGTGGATGACCTAAGGTTTATCAATCCGTGGGAGGTGTAGGATGAAGATGGTCTCTCTCAAACAACCCTGCAACCAAATAACAAAGAGTCTCTTGTGTCCCCAACACACCCAATACAATGGTAAATTGTATACGTGCATTAGTTGGGCGAAGAGATGGTGATACAAGTGCAATATGGATGATAGATATAGGTTTTTGTAATCTTAAAATATAAAAACAGCAAGGTAACTAATGATAAAACTGAGTGTAAACGGTATTGCAATGGTAGGAAACAAGGCCTAGGGTTCATACTTTCACCAGTGCAAGTTCTCTCAACAATAATAACATAGTTGGACCATATAACTATCCCTCAACATGCAACAAAGAGTCACTCCAAAGCCACTAATAGTGGAGAAAAAACCAAGAGATTATGGTAGGGTACGAAACCACCTCAAAGTTATCCTTTCTGTTCTATCTATTCAAGAGTCTGTAGTAAAATAACATGAAGCTATTCTTTCCGTTCAATCTATCATAGAGTTCATACTAGAATAACACCTTAAGACACAAATCAACAAAACCCTAATGTCACCTAGATACTCCATTGTCACCTCAAGTATCCATGGGCATGATTATACGATATGCATCACACAATCTCAGATTCATCTACTCAACCAACACAAAGTACTTCAAAGAGTGCCCCAAAGTTTCTACCGGAGAGTCAAGACGAAAACGTGTGCCAACCCCTATGCATAGGTTCATGGGCGGAACCCGCAAGTTGATCACCAAAACATACATCAAGTGGATCACGTGAATATCCCATTGTCACCACAGATAAGCACGGCAAGACATACATCAAGTGTTCTCAAATCCTTAAAGACTCAATCCGATAAGATAACTTCAAATGGAAAACTCAATTCCATCACAAGAGAGTAGAGGGGGAGAAACATCATAAGATCCAACTATAATAGCAAAGCTCGCGATACATCAAGATCGTGCCATAGAGAGAACACGAGAGAGAGAGAGAGAGATCAAACACATAGCTACTGGTACATACACTCAGCCCCGAGGGTGAACTACTCCCTCCTCGTCATGGAGAGCGCCGGGATGATGAAGATGGCCACCGGTGAGGGATCCCCCCTCCGGCAGGGTGCCAGAACGGGCTCCCGAGAGGTTTTTGGTGGCTACAGAGGCTTGCGGCGGCGGAACTCCCGATCTATCTTCTTCTTTGATGGTTTTAGGGTATATGGGAATATATAGGTGAAAGAAGTCGGTCGGGGAGGCTCAAGGGGCCCACGAGACAGGGGGAGCGCCCAGGTGGGGGTGGGCACTCCCTCCTATATCCTGGCCTCCTCGAAGCTTCCCTGGCTTGTACTCCAAGTCTCCCGGATCATGTTCATTCCAAAAGTCATGCTCCCAAAGGTTTCATTCCGTTTGGACTCCGTTTGATATTCCTTTTCTTCGAAACACTGAAATAGGCAATAAAACAGCAATATGGGTTGGGCCTCCGGTTAATAGGTTAGTCCCAAAAGTAATATAAAAGTGTATAATAAAGCCCGTAATCATTCAAAACAGATAGTATAATAGCATGAATGCTTCATAAATTATAGATACATTGGAGACGTATCAGCATCCCCAAGCTTAATTCCTGCTCGTCCTCGAGTAGGTAATGATAAAAGAAAGAATTTATGAAGTGTGAATGCTAGAAGGTGCACAAGTTTGATCAACGATAATTTCAATCACCTTTTCTAGCATGATTATATGTTAACAGTAGTTCATCTCATAAAACTTCTCAAGATCAAGTAGCAAGCTATTCACATGTTAAAGCATAGACCATAAACTTTCTAGCAAACTAGCAAACTTCATTCTCAGTCGTCAAACAATTGCAATTCATCTTATTTTCAGGAAGGGTCTATGTCAGAGCTTTGATTTAGCAAACTCCACATACTCAACTATCATATAGTCTTCTACAGTTTCTAACACTCACGCAATACTTGTGGTTATGGAGTTTTAATCGAACACTGAGAAAGATAGGGGCTTATAGTTATGCCTCCCAACGTATTCACCTTTGGGTGATGTCAACAATAATAGTTCATGCTAACTTACATCCAGTTGGATATATATATCAGGATCTTTCCAACACGAGGTGCTTGCCAAAGGATAAAATAAAAAAAGGGAAAGGTGAGGATCACCTTGACTCTTGCATAAAGTAAAAGATAGGCCCTTCGTAGAGGGAAGCATGGATTTGCAGAGGTGCCAGAGCTCGATTTTGAAATAGAGATAAATAATTTTGAGAGGTATGATCTCATTGTCAACATAACAAGTAAGAGTTCCCAATATCTTCCATACTACATACATTATAGGCGGTTCCCAAACAGAATGGTAAAGTTTTTACTCCCCCTCCACCAACAGTAATCAATCCATGGCTTGCCCGAAACAATGGGTGCCTCCAACTAACATCAATCCTGGGGGAGTTTTGTTTTAATTATTTTTTATTAGATTTTGATCTTTTGGTCATGGGACTGGGCATCCCGGTTACCAGCCATTTTTCTCGTGAATGATGAGCGGAGTCCACTCATCTTGAGAATAACCCACCTAGCATGGAAGATATTGACAGCCCCTAGTCGCTACATGAGCGATTCAGGCATACAAAACAGATTATTATTTGAAGGTTTAGAGTTTGGCACATGCAAATTTACTTGGAACGGCAGGTAAATACCGCATATAGGTAGGTATGGTGGACACTCATGGCAAAAACTGGGTTTAAGGATATTTGGAAGCACAAGTAGTATCTCTACTTGGTGCAAGGAATTTTGGCTAGCATGAGGGGGAAAGGCAAGCTCAACATGTTTGAATGATTCATGACAATATACTTTAACTGAGATGTGAGAAAACATAACCCATTACGTTGTCTTCCTTGTCCAACATCAACTCTTTAGCATGTGATACTTAATGAGTGCTCACAATTATAAAAGATGTCTAAGATAGTATATTTATATGTGAAATCTCTCTTGCTTTAATATTCTTTCATGAATTGTTCAAATGACCAATACAATGCTTGCTAATCTTCAATAAATTTACAACCTCTACTTCTTAGATATGAAGTCATTACTCCCCATGGGATAAGCAAATGAAACATATATAATTTCAGATTTATGACATTCAACTCATTCAACCATTTACTCATAGGATATAAGTGAATCACATGAGTAAATGACAAACTACTCCAAAAAGATATAAGTGAAGATCAATGAGTAGCTAAATAATTATGTAGCTATGTGAAGACTCTCTCTCATTTAAGAATTTCAGATCTTGGTATTTTATTCTAACAACAAGCAAATCAAAATAAAATGACATTGCAAGGATAGCACAACTCATATGAAGAAGCAAAAACTTAAGCTCAACCGATACTAACCAATGATTGTTGTAGAAGAAAGGTGAGATGCCTACCGGGCCATCCCCAAGCTTAGATGCTTGAGACTTCTTGAAATATTATCTTGGGGTGCCTTGGGCATCCCCAAGCTTGAGCTTTTGTGTCTCCTTAATTCCTCTCATATCATGGTTTCTCTTTTTATCAAAAGCTTCATCCACATAAAACTCAACAAGAACTCGTGAGATAAGTTAGTATAAACCAATGCAAAACCTTATCATTTTCTACTGTAAAAAATCACTAAAATTATTATTCAACATTGCATACTAAATGCCTCTGCATATTTAATACTCCTATCCTCAAATAGAATCATTAAACAAGCAAACATATGCAAACAATGCAAACATAACAACAATCTGCCAAAACAGTATAGTCTGTAAAGAATGCAAGATTCATCATACTTACCTAACTCCAAAAATTATGATAAAAATATTATGATGTATAAGGTTTATCGGAGCTCACCATGCAAAAAGATTCAACTTTATATAACTCTCTGACTTTCCTAGGGAATTTTTGCAACAGCGGTAAACTTTCTGTTTTCAAACAGCAACATGTATACTAGCAAAATAAGCATGGTAAAGGCTATCCTTGACATTTTTATTGAAAATAAAGATGCAAGACATTATTCTAAATAACAGCGAGCAAATACTAACAAGATAAAATGACGCTCCAAGCAAAACACATATCATGTGGTGAATAAAAATATAGCTCCAAGTAAAGTTACCGATGAACGAAGACGAAAGAGGGGATGCCATCCGGGGCATCCCCAAGCTTAGGCTTTTGGTTGTACTTGAATTTTACCTTGGTGTGCCTTGGGCATCCCCAAGCTTAGGCTCTTTCCACTCCTTATTCCATAGTCCATCGAATCTTTACCCAAAACTTGAAAACTTCAACCACACAAAATCAAAACAAAACTCGTAAGCTCCGTTAGTATAAGAAAATAAATCACCACTTAGGTACTGTTGTGAACTCATTATAAATTCATATTGGTGTAATATCTACTTTATTCTAACTTCTCTATGGTTCATACCCTCCGATACTACTCATAGATTCATCAAAATAAGCAAACAACACATAGAAAACAGAACAGTCTGTAGTAATCTGTATCAAACGTATACTTATGGAACTCAAAAAATTCTGAAATAAATTGGTGGACCTTAGGAATTTGTCTATTAATCATCAGAAAAACGAATCAACCTAAAATCTCTCTCCAGTAAAACATTGCAGCTATTCTCGTGAGCGCTAAAGTTTCTGTTTTTTACAGCAAGATCATAAAAACTTCACCCAAGTCTTCCCAAAGGTTCTACTTGGCACAAACACTAATTAAAACATGAAACCACATCTAACAAGAGGATAGATGAATTATTTATTACTAAACAGGAACAAAAAGTGATAAACAAGAATAAGGTGGGTTGCCTCCCAACAAGCGCTCTCGTTTAACGCCCCTAGCTAGGCATGATGATATGATGCTCACATAAAAAATAAGAACTGAAACATAACGGGAGCATCATGAAGCATATGACTAGCACATTTAAGTTTAGCCCACTTCCTATGCATAGGGAATTTGTGAGAAAACAACTTATGAGAACAATAATCAACTAGCATAGGAAGGCAAAACAAGCATAACTTCAAAACTTTAAGCACATAGAGAGAAAACTTGACATTATTGCAATTCCTACAAGCATATGTTCCTCCCTCATAATAATTTTCTGTAGCATCATGAATGAATTCAACAATATGACCAGCACCTAAAGCATTTTTTGATGATCTACAAGCATAGAAAATTTACTACTCTCCACATAAGCAAATTTCTTCTCATTCGGAGTGGGAGTATCATAAGAGACTTGAATCTATAAATTGTTTCCACATTAAAAGAGTAATGTTCAGAAAAAGGGTAATCATAATCATGACAAGTTTTATAAATATAATCATCACTACTTTTTATAGCATAAGTTTCATCACAATAATCATCATAAGTAGCAACTTCGTTCTCATCATAATCGATTGAGACCTCTCCCAAGATAGTGGAATCATCACTAAATAAAGTTGACACTCTTCCAAATCCACTTTCATATTCATCACAATAAAATTCAACATCCTCCAAAATAGTGGGATCACTACTTCTTAAAGTTGACACTCTTCCAAACCCACTTTCATCAATATAATCATCATAGGTAAGAGGCATGCTATCATCATAACAACTTTGCATATCAAAACTTGGGAGGCAAAAAATATCATCTTCATTAAACATAGCATCCCAAGCTTGGGACAAACATTAATTGTAGCAAATATATTCTCAAATATTTCAGCCTCATCAAACATAGCTTCCCCAAGATTGGGCCTTTTCATATCATAAGCATAATCACTCTCATCATTAATAGTACGGATAACACTAATAGTATAGCAATTATCATCATCACAATGAGTAGTAGGAGCAACATCATTTGGTAGAGATACCTTTTTACCTTTCTTGCTCCTTCTTTTCTTCTTCTTCTTCACATTATGTGTGGGTTCAACCTTCTTCTTTGAGCTCCTTATTGATGAGATTGGTTGAATAGAAAGCTCCTCCTCGTTACCTGATTCATCATAAGAAATAATAGGAGGATATTGGGAAGTCTCTTCCCTTTCATTAGTATTCTCTTAATCTTCTAATTGCTTTATTTTCTTTAGGTAATTGGCAATACAAGGATTTTCAATGCAATTCACCGCACAATACAAATAAATCTTCTCTAGATCAAAATCAAGACATCTATAAAGATTATATTTTGGAATACCCTCAGTTATATGTTTCATTTCTTCATACCCCAAAAGAAGACTAAGCTCTTTATGATGCTTAAGGGTAATCAAGTTATCACAATTTTTGGACACGACTCGATCATGAAACAATTTGCATTGGAGATTTAAATGACCATGTTCATTGCAAAGTTCACAAGGGGCGCGAAAAATATTGAATTTTTTAGCACAAACATCAAGACTTTCTTGCAACCCTTTAGTTTCTAAATACTTATGCCTCTTGCAATATCTATTTTCCCTATTTGGTGTGTACTTGCAAACCCAATCTACTCCACAAAAATTGACATGCTTATAAGAGATATTTTCATCATAACTAGTGCAATCATCATTAGTACTATGGATATTCAAAGAGTTCATACTAACAACATTGCAATCATGCTCATCATTCAAAGATTTAGTACCAAGCATTTTATAGACTTCTTCTTCTAGCACTTGGCTCAATTGGTTCAGGAATTGGCTCAGGAAGAGTCCAATTATTTTCATTAGTCAACATATTGTTCAATAGTAATTCAGATTGGTCGACTGTTCTTTCCCTGAAAACACAACCAGCACAACTATCCAAGTAGTCCTTGGAAGCATCAGTTAGTCCATTATAAAAGATATCAAGTATTTCATTTTTCTTAAGAGGATGATCAGGCAAAGCATTAAGTAATCGGAGAAGCCTCCCCCAAGCTTGTGGGAGACTCTCTTCTTTGATTTGCACAAAATTATATATTTCCCGCAAGGCAGCTTGTTTCTTATGAGCAGGGAAATATTTAGCAGAGAAGTAATAAATCATATCCTGGGGACTACGCACACAACCATGATCAAGAGAATTAAACCAAGTTTTAGCATCATCCTTTAATGAGAATGGAAATATCTTAAGGATATAATAATAGCGAGACTTCTCATCATTAGTAAATAGGATGGCTATATCATTTAACTTGGTAAGATGTGCCACAACAGTTTCAGATTCAAGGCCATAAAAAGGATCAGATTCAACCAAAGTAATTATTTCAGGATCAACAGAGAATTCATAATCCTTATCAGTAACACAGATAGGTGAAGTAAGCAGGGTCAGGTTTCATTCTAGCATTAAGGGATTGTTGCTTCCATTTAGCTAATAACTTCTTAAGATCATATCTACCATTGCAAGCAAAAATAGCTCTAGTAGCTTCCTCATTCATAACATAACCCTCAGGAACAACATGTAATTCATAATCAGGGGGAGAACTTTCATCATCACTATCATCAGTAATAGCATCTTCAATAATTTCATTCTCTCTAACCCTAGCAAGTTGTTCATCAAGAAATTCACCGAATGGCACAGTAGTATCACGCACAGAAGTAGTTTCATCATAAGTATCATGCATAGCAGAAGTGGCATCATCAATAACATGTGACATATCAGAATTCATGGCAGTAGCAGGTTTAGGTGTCGCAAACTTACTAATAAGAGAAGGAGAATCTAGTGCAGAGCTAGATGGCAATTCCTTACCTCCCCTCGT
This sequence comes from Triticum aestivum, assembly GCF_018294505.1. Classification (NCBI taxonomy): domain Eukaryota; kingdom Viridiplantae; phylum Streptophyta; class Magnoliopsida; order Poales; family Poaceae; genus Triticum; species Triticum aestivum. Next base: position 453,779,589 of record NC_057807.1, on the reverse strand, counting down.
AGTTGAGGGCAAAATCTTGGTTCTTTCGTCTTTCAAGTTCCTCATAGTGATCAACAGATATAAATCCCAAGTGACTCAAAGAATAGAGCTATGCTCCCCGGCAACGGCGCCAGCAATCAGTCTTGATAACCCACAAGTGTAGGGGATCGCAACAACTTTCGAGGGTAGAGTATTCAACCCAAATTTATTGATTCGACACAAGGGGAGCTAAAGAATATTCTCAAGTATTAGCAGTTGAGTGGTCAATTCAACCACACATGGATAACTTAGTATCTGCAGTGAAGTATTTAGTAACAAGTAGTATGATAGTATTGGTAACAGTAGCAAAAGTAAAGATAATAGTTTTGTAGTTACTGTAACAGTAGCAACGGAAAAGTAAGTAAGCGAAGCACAATATGTGAAAAGCTCGTAGGCATTGGATTAGTGATGGATGATTATGTCAGATGCGATTCCTCATGTAATAGCTATAAGATAGGGTGACACAGAACTAGCTCCAGTTCATCAATGGAATGTAGGCATGTATTCCAAATATAGTCATACGTGCTTATGGAAAAGAACTTGCATGACATCTTTTGTCCTACCCTCCCGTGGCAGCGGGGTCCTAGTGGAAACTAAGGGATATTAAGGCCTCCTTTTAATAGAGAACTGGAGCAAAGCATTAGCACATAGTGAATACATGAACTCCTCAAACTATGGTCATCACCGAGAAGTATCCCGATTATTGTCACTTCGGGGTTGTCGGATCATAACACATAATAGGTGACTATAGACTTGCAAGATAGGATCAAGAACTCACATATATTCATGAAAACATAATAGGTTCAGATCTGAAATCATGGCACTCGGGCCCTAGTGACAAGCATTAAGCATAACAAAGTCATAACAACATCAATCTCAGAACATAGTGGATACTAGGGATCAAACCCTAACAAAACTAACTTGATTACATGGTAAATCTCATCCAACCCATCACCATCCAGCAATCCTACGATGGAATTACTCACGCACGGCGGTAAGCATCATGAAATTGGTGATGGAGGATGGTTGATGATGACGATGGCGACGAATCCCCCTCTCCGGAGCCCCGAACGGACTCCAGATCAGCCCTCCCGAGAGAGATTAGGGCTTGGCGGCGGCTCCGTATCGTAAAACGCGATGAAACTTCCTCTCTGGTTTTTTTCTCCGCGAGACAGAATATATAGAGTTGGAGTTGAGGTCGGCGGAGCTCCAGGGGGCCCACAAGATAGGGGGGCGTGCCCAGGGGGGAGGGCGCGCCCCCTACCCTCGTGGACAGGGTGTGGGCCCCCTGACCTTCTTTTTTTGCTAGTATTTTTTATATTTTCCAAAACTTATCTCCGTGGATTTTCAGGTCATTCCAAGAACTTTTGTTTTCTGCACAATAAACAACATCATGGTAGTTCTGTTGAAAACAGTGCCAGTCTGGGTTAGTTTCATTCAAATCATGCAAGTTAGAGTCCAAACAAGGGCAAAAGTTTTTGAAAAAGTAGATACGTTGGAGACGTATCATTAGTCTCCCCTCATATTGCGATTCAGGGAGACCTATCTTCTTAAGGTCAAGAATGAAGTCAACACAAAACCCAATGACATCATCTGTTTGATGGCCCATGGAGATGCTTCCTTCTGGCCTAGCGCGGTTACAGACATATTTCTTTAGGACTCCCATGAACCTCTCAAAAGGGTACATATTGTGTAGAAATACGGGGCCCGAAATGACAATCTCGTCAACTAGATGAACTAGGACGCGCGTCATGATATTGAAGAAGGATGGTGGGAACACCAACTCGAAAATGACAAGACATTGCACCACATCACTCCTTAGCCTTGGTATGATTTCTGGATCGATCACCTTCTGAGAGATTGCGTTGAGGAATGCACATAGCTTCACAATGGCTAATCAGACGTTTTCCGGTAGAAGCCCCCTCAATGCAACCGGAAGCAGTTGCGTCATAATCACGTGGCAGTCATGAGACTTTAGGTTCTGGAACTTTTTCTCTGGCATATTTATTATTCCCTTTATATTCGACGAGAAGCCAGTCGGGACCTTCATACTAAGCAGGCATTCAAAGAAGATTTCCTTCTCTTCTTTGGTAAGAGCGTAGCTGGCAGGACCTTCATACTGCTTTGGAGGCATGCCGTCTTTTTCGTGCAAACGTTGCAGGTCCTCCCGTGCCTCGGCTATATCTTTTGTTTTCCCATACACGCCCAAGAAGCCTATCAGGTTCACGCAAAGGTTCTTCGCACGTGCATCACGTTGATCGAAGAGCGGACCTCTAGGTCTTTCCAGTAGGGTAGGTCCCGAAATATAGATTCCTTCTTCCACATGGGTGCGTGTCCCCTAGCGTCACTCGGAACAGCTAGTCCGCCGGGACCCTTTCCAAAGATTACGTGTAAATCATTGACCATAGCAAGTACGTGATCACCGGTACGCATGGCGGGCTTGTTCCGGTGATCTGCCTCGCCTTTGAAATGCTTGCCTTTCTTTCGACATTAATGGTTGGTCGGAAGAAATCGACGATGGCCCGGGTACACATTCTTCCTGCATTTGTCTAGGTATATACTTTGGGTGTCAGCTAAACATTGCGTGCATGCGTGGTATCCCTTGTTTGTCTGTCCTGAAAGGTTACTGAGAGCGGGCCAATCGTTGATGGTTACAAACAGCAACACATGCAGGTTAAATTCCTCCTGTCTGTGCTCATCCCACACACATACACCGTTTCCATTCCGCAGCTGTAAAAGTTCTTTAACTAATGGCCTTAGGTACACATCAATGTCGTTGCCGGGTTGCTTAGGGCCTTGGATGAGAACTGGCATCATAATGAACTTCCGCTTCGTGCACATCCAAGGAGGAAGGTTATACATACATAGAGTCACGGGCCAGGTGCTGTGATTGCTGCTCTGCTCCCCGAAAGGATTAATGCCATCCACGCTTAAACCAAACCATACGTTCCTTGGGTCATGTGCAAACTCAGCCCAGTACTCTCTCTTGATTTTTCTCCATTGCGCCGTGTCAGCGGGTGCTCTCAACTTCCCGTCTTTCTTACGGTCCTCATTGTGCCATCGCATCAACTTGGCATGCTCTTTGTTTCTGAATAGTCGTTTCAACCGTGGTATTATAGGAGCATACCACATCTCCTTCGCAGGAACTCTCTTCCTGTGGGGCTCGCCGTCAACATCACTAGGGTCATCTCGTCTGATCTTATACCGCAATGCACCACTTACCGGGCATGCGTTCAAATCCTCGTACGCACCGCGGTAGAGGATGCAGTCATTAGGGCATGCATGTATCTTCTGCACCTCCAATCCTATATGGCATACGACCTTCTTTGCTGCGTACGTACTGTCGGGCAATTCGTTATCCTTTGGAAGCTTCTTCTTCAATATTTTTAGTAGCTTCTCAAATCCTTTGTCAGGCACAGCATTCTCTGCCTTCCACTGTAGCAATTCCAGTATGATACCCAGCTTTGTGTTTCCATCTTCACAATTGGGGTACAACCCTTTTTTGTGATCCTCTAACATGCGATCGAACTTCAGCTTCTCCTTTTGACTTTCGCATTGCGTCCTTGCATCGACAATGACCGGCAGAGATCATCATCATCGGGCACATTGTCTGGTTCCTCTTGATCTTCAGCAGCTTCCCCCGTTGCAGCATCATCGGGCACATCATCTGGTTCCTCTTGATCTTCAGCAGCTCCCCCCGTTGCAACATCACCGTATTCAGGGGGCACATAGTTTTCATCGTCCTCTTCTTCTTCGCCGTCTTCCATCATAACCCCTATTTCTCCGTGTCTCGTCCAAACATCATAGTATGACATGAAACCCTTGTAAAGCAGGTGGGTGTGAAGGATTTTTCGGTCAGAGTAAGACTTCGTATTCCCACATTTAGGGCATGGACAACACATAAAACCATTCTGCTTGTTTGCCTCAGCCACTTCGAGAAAATTATGCACGCCCTTAATATACTCGGAGGTGTGTCTGTCACCATACATCCATTGCCGGTTCATCTGCGTGCATTATATATAATTATGTGTGTCAAAAGTAAGAAAATCAGACAAATATCTATCTAAAGTAAGAAAATCAGACAAGTATCTATCTAAAGTAAGAAAATCAGAAAGAAGATAAGAACAAGAGGCTCACCACGGTGGTGCCGGCGACGAGATCGGCGCGGGCGATCAATGGCGGTGAAAACGGGGACGGGGCGTGACGGACCGCTAAATCTAGACAAATCTCGCGAAAAATAGAGCTCCGAGGTCGAGCTTCGAGAGGAGAAAGCTTAACTAGTGTAGCTCGGGCATTTCATCGAATACCTCATGTGCATAGGAGGTGAACTAGAGCACCCAAATGCCCTCCCCTCGCCGGCTTGAAAAAACAGAGCACTGTGGAGTGCTCTGCCGCGGCGATGGGTATATATAGGCAAATTATTTGCCCCGGTTCGTGGCATGAACCGGGACTAAAGCCCCCCTTCTACACCGGTTCAAGGCATGAACCGGTACCAATGGCTATGGGCCAGGAGCGTGACCCATTGGTCCCAATTCGTGCCTAGAACCGGGACAAATGGATCAAGACGAACCGGGACCAATGCCCA